>NW_027016390.1:0-9992 GCF_036934945.1 Oncorhynchus masou masou
GATGGTGAGGCTAATGCTCCGGCAGTATACCTGATGGTGAGGCTAATGATTATCTATCAGCAGTATACCTGATGGTGATGCTGAGGATTAGCTATGCAGTCAGCTATCAGCAGTATACCTGATGGTGAGGCTGAGGATTGGCTATCAGCAGTATACCTGAAGGTGAGGCTGATGATTAGCTATCAGCAGTATACCTGATGGTGATGCTGAGGATTAGCTATCAGCAGTATACCTGATGGTGATGCTGAGGATTAGCTATCAGCAGTATACCTGATGGTGAGGCTAATAATTAGCTATCAGCAGTATACCTGATGGTGAGGCTGAGGATTGGCTATCAGCAGTATACCTGAAGGCGAGGCTGATGATTAGCTATCAGCAGTATACCTGAAGGTGAGGCTTATGATTAGCTATCAGCAGTATACCTGATGGTGAGGCTGATGATTAGCTATCAGCAGTATACCTGAAGGTGAGGCTGATGATTGGCTATCAGCAGTATACCTGAAGGTGAGGCTATGATTAGCTATCAGCAGTATACCTGAAGGTGAGGCTTATGATTAGCTATCAGCAGTATACCTGATGGTGAGGCTGAGGATTGGCTATCAGCAGTATACCTGAAGGTGAGGCTGAAGGTTAGCTAACAGCAGTATACCTGATAGTGAGTATGAAGGTTAGCTAACAGCAGTATACTTGAGGGTAAGGCTTATGATTAGCTATCAGCAATATACCTGATAGTGAGGATGAAGGTTAGCTAACAGCAGTATACTTGAGGGTGAGGCTGAAGGTCAGCTAACTGCAGTATACTTGAGGGTGAGGCTGAAGGTTAGCTAACAGCAGTATACTTGAGGGTGAGGCTGAAGGTTAGCTAACAGCAGTATACTTGAGGGTGAGGCTGAAGGTTAGCTAACAGTAGTATACTTGATGGTGAGGCTGATGATTAGCTATCAGCAGTATACCTGATGGTGATGCTGAGGATTAGCTATCAGCAGTATACCTGATGGTGATGCTGAGGATTAGCTATCAGCAGTATACCTGATGGTGAGGCTAATAATTAGCTATCAGCAGTATACCTGATGGTGAGGCTGAGGATTGGCTATCAGCAGTATACCTGAAAGATGATTAGCTATCAGCAGTATACCTGATGGTGAGCTGAGGATTAGCTATCAGCAGTATACCTGATGGTGATGTGATTAGCTATCAGCAGTATACCTGATGGTGAGGCTAATAATTAGCTATCAGCAGTATACCTGATGGTGAGGCTGAGGATTGGCTATCAGCAGTATACCTGAAGGCGAGGCTGATGATTAGCTATCAGCAGTATACCTGATGGTGAGGCTGAGGATTAGCTATCAGCAGTATACTTGATGGTGAGGCTGATGATTAGCTATCAGCAGTATACCTGATGGTGAGGCTGAGGATTAGCTATCAGCAGTATACCTGATAGTGAGTATGAAGGTTAGCTAACAGCAGTATACTTGAGGGTAAGGCTTATGATTAGCTATCAGCAATATACCTGATAGTGAGGATGAAGGTTAGCTAACAGCAGTATACTTGAGGGTGAGGCTGAAGGTCAGCTAACTGCAGTATACTTGAGGGTGAGGCTGAAGGTTAGCTAACAGCAGTATACTTGAGGGTGAGGCTGAAGGTTAGCTAACAGCAGTATACTTGAGGGTGAGGCTGAAGGTTAGCTAACAGTAGTATACTTGATGGTGAGGCTGATGATTAGCTATCAGCAGTATACCTGATGGTGATGCTGAGGATTAGCTATCAGCAGTATACCTGATGGTGATGCTGAGGATTAGCTATCAGCAGTATACCTGATGGTGAGGCTAATAATTAGTTATCAGCAGTATACCTGATGGTGAGGCTGAGGATTGGCTATCAGCAGTATACCTGAAGGTGAGGCTGATGATTAGCTATCAGCAGTATACCTGATGGTGATGCTGAGGATTAGCTATCAGCAGTATACCTGATGGTGATGCTGGGATTAGCTGAGGATCATCAGCAGTATACCTGAAGGCGAGGCTGATGATTAGCTATCAGCAGTATACCTGAAGGTGAGGCTTATGATTAGCTATCAGCAGTATACCTGATGGTGAGGCTGATGATTAGCTATCAGCAGTATACCTGAAGGTGAGGCTGATGATTGGCTATCAGCAGTATACCTGAAGGTGAGGCTTATGATTAGCTATCAGCAGTATACCTGAAGGTGAGGCTTATGATTAGCTATCAGCAGTATACCTGATGGTGAGGCTGAGGATTGGCTATCAGCAGTATACCTGAAGGTGAGGCTGAAGGTTAGCTAACAGCAGTATACCTGATAGTGAGTATGAAGGTTAGCTAACAGCAGTATACTTGAGGGTAAGGTTTATGATTAGCTATCAGCAATATACCTGATAGTGAGGATGAAGGTTAGCTAACAGCAGTATACTTGAGGGTGAGGCTGAAGGTCAGCTAACTGCAGTATACTTGAGGGTGAGGCTGAAGGTTAGCTAACAGCAGTATACTTGAGGGTGAGGCTGAAGGTTAGCTATCAGCAGTATACTTGAGGGTGAGGCTGAAGGTTAGCTAACAGTAGTATACTTGATGGTGAGGCTGAAGGTTAGCTAACAGCAGTATACCTGAGGGTGATGCTGAAAGTTAGCTATCAGCAGTATACTTGAGGGTGACACTGAAGGTTAGCTAACAGCAGTATACCTGATGGTGATGCTGAAAGTTAGCTATCAGCAGTATACTTGAGGGTGAGCTGAATAACTGCAGTTTCCTTGAGGTGAGGCTGAAGGTAAGCTAACAGCAGTATACCCGAGGGTGACACTGAAGGTTAGCTAACAGCAGTATACCTGAGGGTGACACTGAAGGTTAGCTAACAGCAGTATACCTGATGGTGAGGCTAATGATTATCTATCAGCAGTATACCTGATGGTGAGGCTGATGATTAGCTATCAGCAGTATACCTGATGGTGATGCTGAGGATTAGCTATCAGCAGTATACCTGATGGTGATGCTGAGGATTAGCTATCAGCAGTATACCTGATGGTGAGGCTAATAATTAGCTATCAGCAGTATACCTGATGGTGAGGCTGAGGATTGGCTATCAGCAGTATACCTGAAGGTGAGGCTGATGATTAGCTATCAGCAGTATACCTGAAGGTGAGGCTTATGATTAGCTATCAGCAGTATACCTGATGGTGAGGCTGATGATTAGCTATCAGCAGTATACCTGAAGGTGAGGCTGATGATTGGCTATCAGCAGTATACCTGAAGGTGAGGCTTATGATTAGCTATCAGCAGTATACCTGAAGGTGAGGCTTATGATTAGCTATCAGCAGTATACCTGATGGTGAGGCTGAGGATTGGCTATCAGCAGTATACCTGAAGGTGAGGCTTATGATTAGCTATCAGCAGTATACCTGATAGTGAGGATGAAGGTTAGCTAACAGCAGTATACTTGAGGGTGAGGCTGAAGGTCAGCTAACTGCAGTATACTTGAGGGTGAGGCTGAAGGTTAGCTAACAGCAGTATACTTGAGGGTGAGGCTGAAGGTTAGCTAACAGCAGTATACTTGAGGCTGGTGACAGTAGCTGAAGGTTAGCTAACAGCAGTATACTTGTTAGGCAGTGAGTGACACTGAAGGTTAGCTAACAGCAGTATACCTGATGGTGATGCTATACTTCAGCAGTATACTTGAGGGTGAGGCTGAAGGTAAGCTAACAGCAGTATACCTGAGGGTGAGGCTAAGCTAAGAGCAGTATACCTGAGGGTGACACTGAAGGATGTATACCTGATGGTGATGCTGAAAGTTAGCTATCAGCAGTATACTTGAGGGGTGACACTGAAGGTTAGCTAACAGCAGTATACCTGATGGTGATGCTGAAAGTTAGCTATCAGCAGTATACTTGAGGGTGAGGCTGAAGGTTCGCTAACTGCAGTTTCCTTGAGGGTGAGGCTGAAGGTAAGCTAACAGCAGTATACCCGAGGGTGACACTGAAGGTTAGCTAACAGCAGTATACCTGAGGGTGACACTGAAGGTTAGCTAACAGCAGTATACCTGATGGTGATGCTGAAAGTTAGCTATCAGCAGTATACTTGAGGGTGACACTGAAGGTTAGCTAACAGCAGTATACCTGATGGTGATGCTGAAAGTTAGCTATCAGCAGTATACATGAGGGTGAAGCTGAAGGTTCGCTAACTGCAGTTTCCTTGAGGGTGAGGCTGAAGGTAAGCTAACAGCAGTATACCTGAGGGTGACACTGAAGGTTAGCTAACAGCAGTATACCTGAGGGTGACACTGAAGGTTAGCTAACAGCAGTATACCTGATGGTGAGGCTGATGATTAGCTATCAGCAGTATACCTGATGGTGAGGCTAATGATTATCTATCAGCAGTATACCTGATGGTGAGGCTGATGATTAGCTATCAGCAGTATACCTGATGGTGAGGCTAATGATTAGCTATCAGCAGTATACCTGATGGTGAGGGTGAGGTTAGCTATCAGCAGTATACTTGATGAGGCTGATGATATCAGCAGTATACCTGATGGTGAGGCTGAGGATTAGCTATCAGCAGTTACCTGATTGAGGCTAATGAGCAGTATACATGAAGGTAAGCTATCAGCAGTATACCTGAGGGGTGACACTGAAGATGATTAGCTATCAGCAGTATACTTGATGTTGAGGCTGATGATTAGACACTGATGGTGAGGCTAATGATTATCTATCAGCAGTATACATGATGGTGAGGCTGATGATTAGCTATCAGCAGTATACATGATGGTGAGGCTAATGATTATCTATCAGCAGTATACCTGATGGTGAGGCTGATGATTAGCTATCAGCAGTATACCTGATGGTGAGGCTGAGGATTAGCTATCAGCAGTATACTTGATGGTGAGGCTGATGATTAGCTATCAGCAGTATACCTGATGGTGAGACTAATGATTATCTATCAGCAGTATACCTGATGGTGAGGCTGATGATTAGCTATCAGCAGTATACCTGATGGTGAGGCTGATGATTATCTATCAGCAGTATACCTGATGGTGAGGCTGATGATTAGCTATCAGCAGTATACATGATGGTGAGGCTAATGATTATCTATCAGCAGTATACCTGATGGTGAGGCTGATGATTAGCTATCAGCAGTATACCTGAAGGTGAGGCTGAGGATTAGCTATCAGCAGTATACTTGATGGTGAGGCTGATGATTAGCTATCAGCAGTATACCTGATGGTGAGGCTAATGATTATCTATCAGCAGTATACCTGATGGTGAGGCTGATGATATCTATCAGCAGTATACCTGATGGTGAGGCTGATGATTAGCTATCAGCAGTATACTTGATGGTGAGGCTGATGATTAGCTATCAGCAGTATACCTGATGGTGAGGCTAATGATTATCTATCAGCAGTATACCTGATGGTGAGGCTGATGATTAGCTATCAGCAGTATACCTGATGGTGATGCTGAGGATTAGCTATCAGCAGTATACCTGATGGTGATGCTGAGGATTAGCTATCAGCAGTATACCTGATGGTGAGGCTAATAATTAGCTATCAGCAGTATACCTGATGGTGAGGCTGAGGATTGGCTATCAGCAGTATACCTGAAGGTGAGGCTGATGATTAGCTATCAGCAGTATACCTGATGGTGAGTATGAGGATTAGCTATCAGCAGTATACCTGATGGTGATGCTGAGGATTAGCTATCAGCAGTATACCTGATGGTGAGGCTAATAATTAGCTATCAGCAGTATACCTGATGGTGAGGCTGAGGATTGGCTATCAGCAGTATACCTGAAGGCGAGGCTGATGATTAGCTATCAGCAGTATAGAAGGTGAGGCTTATGATTAGCTATCAGCAGTATACCTGATGGTGAGGCTGATGATTAGCTATCAGCAGTATACCTGAAGGTGAGGCTGATGATTGGCTATCAGCAGTATACCTGAAGGTGAGGCTTATGATTAGCTATCAGCAGTATACCTGAAGGTGAGGCTGATGATTAGCTATCAGCAGTATACCTGATGGTGAGGCTGAGGATTAGCTATCAGCAGTATACCTGAAGGTGAGGCTGAAGGTTAGCTAACAGCAGTATACCTGATAGTGAGTATGAAGGTTAGCTAACAGCAGTATACTTGAGGGTAAGGCTAATGATTAGCTATCAGCAATATACCTGATAGTGAGGATGAAGGTTAGCTAACAGCAGTATACTTGAGGGTTGGCTGAAGGTCAGCTAACTGCAGTATACTTGAGGGTGAGGCTGAAGGTTAGCTAACAGCAGTATACTGATGAGGTTAGCTAACAGCAGTATACTTTAGGGTGAGGCTGAAGGTTAGCTAACAGTAGTATACTTGATGGTGAGGCTGATGATTAGCTATCAGCAGTATACCTGATGGTGATGCTGAGGATTAGCTATCAGCAGTATACCTGATGGTGATGCTGAGGATTAGCTATCAGCAGTATACCTGATGGTGAGGCTAATAATTAGCTATCAGCAGTATACCTGATGTTGAGGCTGAGGATTGGCTATCAGCAGTATACCTGAAGGTGAGGCTGATGATTAGCTATCAGCAGTATACCTGATGGTGATGCTGAGGATTAGCTATCAGCAGTATACCTGATGGTGATGCTGAGGATTAGCTATCAGCAGTATACCTGATGGTGAGGCTAATAATTAGCTATCAGCAGTATACCTGATGGTGAGGCTGAGGATTGGCTATCAGCAGTATACCTAGGCGAGGCTGATTAGCTATCAGCAGTATACCTGAAGGTGAGGCTTAGGATTAGCTATCAGCAGTATACTTGATGGTGAGGCTGAGGATTGCTATTATACCTGAAGGTGAGGCTGAAGTTTAGCTAACAAGTATACCTGATAGTGAGTATGAAGGTTAGCTAACAGCAGTATACTTGAGGGTAAGGCTTATGATTAGCTATCAGCAATATACCTGATAGTGAGGATGAAGGTTAGCTAACAGCAGTATACTTGAGGGTGAGGCTGAAGGTCAGCTAACTGCAGTATACTTGAGGGTGAGGCTGAAGGTTAGCTAACAGCAGTATACCTGATGGTGAGGCTGATGATTAGCTAACAGCAGTATACCTGAGGGTGATGCTGAAGGTTAGCTAACAGTAGTATACTTGATGGTGAGGCTGATGATTAGCTATCAGCAGTATACCTGATGGTGATGCTGAGGATTAGCTATCAGCAGTATACCTGATGGTGATGCTGAGGATTAGCTATCAGCAGTATACCTGATGGTGAGGCTAATAATTAGCTATCAGCAGTATACCTGATGGTGAGGCTGAGGATTGGCTATCAGCAGTATACCTGAAGGTGAGGCTGATGATTAGCTATCAGCAGTATACCTGATGGTGATGCTGAGGATTAGCTATCAGCAGTATACCTGATGGTGATGCTGAGGATTGGCTATCAGCAGTATACCTGAAGGCGAGGCTGATGATTAGCTATCAGCAGTATACCTGAAGGTGAGGCTTATGATTAGCTATCAGCAGTATACCTGATGGTGAGGCTGATGATTAGCTATCAGCAGTATACCTGAAGGTGAGGCTGATGATTGGCTATCAGCAGTATACCTGAAGGTGAGGCTTATGATTAGCTATCAGCAGTATACCTGAAGGTGAGGCTTATGATTAGCTATCAGCAGTATACCTGATGGTGAGGCTGAGGATTGGCTATCAGCAGTATACCTGAAGGTGAGGCTGAAGGTTAGCTAACAGCAGTATACCTGATAGTGAGTATGAAGGTTAGCTAACAGCAGTATACTTGAGGGTAAGGCTTATGATTAGCTATCAGCAATATACCTGATAGTGAGGATGAAGGTTAGCTAACAGCAGTATACTTGAGGGTGAGGCTGAAGGTCAGCTAACTGCAGTATACTTGAGGGTGAGGCTGAAGGTTAGCTAACAGCAGTATACTTGAGGGTGAGGCTGAAGGTTAGCTATCAGCAGTATACTTGAGGGTGAGGCTGAAGGTTAGCTAACAGTAGTATACTTGATGGTGAGGCTGAAGGTTAGCTAACAGCAGTATACCTGAGGGTGATGCTGAAAGTTAGCTATCAGCAGTATACTTGAGGGTGACACTGAAGGTTAGCTAACAGCAGTATACCTGATGGTGATGCTGAAAGTTAGCTATCAGCAGTATACTTGAGGGTGAGGCTGAAGGTTCGCTAACTGCAGTTTCCTTGAGGGTGAGGCTGAAGGTAAGCTAACAGCAGTATACCCGAGGGTGACACTGAAGGTTAGCTAACAGCAGTATACCTGAGGGTGACACTGAAGGTTAGCTAACAGCAGTATACCTGATGGTGAGGCTAATGATTATCTATCAGCAGTATACCTGATGGTGAGGCTGATGATTAGCTATCAGCAGTATACCTGATGGTGATGCTGAGGATTAGCTATCAGCAGTATACCTGATGGTGATGCTGAGGATTAGCTATCAGCAGTATACCTGATGGTGAGGCTAATAATTAGCTATCAGCAGTATACCTGATGGTGAGGCTGAGGATTGGCTATCAGCAGTATACCTGAAGGTGAGGCTGATGATTAGCTATCAGCAGTATACCTGAAGGTGAGGCTTATGATTAGCTATCAGCAGTATACCTGATGGTGAGGCTGATGATTAGCTATCAGCAGTATACCTGAAGGTGAGGCTGATGATTGGCTATCAGCAGTATACCTGAAGGTGAGGCTTATGATTAGCTATCAGCAGTATACCTGAAGGTGAGGCTTATGATTAGCTATCAGCAGTATACCTGATGGTGAGGCTGAGGATTGGCTATCAGCAGTATACCTGAAGGTGAGGCTTATGATTAGCTATCAGCAGTATACCTGATAGTGGCGGGGATGAAGGTTAGCTAACAGCAGTATACTTGAGGGTGAGGCTGAAGGTCAGCTAACTGCAGTATACTTGAGGGTGAGGCTGAAGGTTGAGGGCTGAGGGTGAGGCTGAAGGTTAGGCTAACAGCAGTATACTTGAGGGTGAGGCTGAGGCTAACAGTGACACTGAAGGTTAGCTAACAGCAGTATACCTGAGGGTGATGCTGAAAGTTAGCTATCAGCAGTATACTTGAGGGTGACACTGAAGGTTAGCTAACAGCAGTATACCTGATGGTGATGCTGAAAGTTAGCTATCAGCAGTATACTTGAGGGTGAGGCTGAAGGTAAGCTAACAGCAGTATACCTGAGGGTGAGGCTGAAGGTTAGCTAAGAGCAGTATACCTGAGGGTGACACTGAAGGTTAGCTAACAGCAGTATACCTGATGGTGATGCTGAAAGTTAGCTATCAGCAGTATACTTGAGGGTGACACTGAAGGTTAGCTAACAGCAGTATACCTGATGGTGATGCTGAAAGTTAGCTATCAGCAGTATACTTGAGGGTGAGGCTGAAGGTTCGCTAACTGCAGTTTCCTTGAGGGTGAGGTGAAGGTAAGCTAACAGCAGTATACGAGGGTGACACTGAAGGTTAGCTAACAGCAGTATACCTGAGGGTGACACTGAAGGTTAGCTAACAGCAGTATACCTGATGGTGATGCTGAAAGTTAGCTATCAGCAGTATACTTGAGGGTGACACTGAAGGTTAGCTAACAGCAGTATACCTGATGGTGATGCTGAAAGTTAGCTATCAGCAGTATACATGAGGGTGAAGCTGAAGGTTCGCTAACTGCAGTTTCCTTGAGGGTGAGGCTGAAGGTAAGCTAACAGCAGTATACCTGAGGGTGACACTGAAGGTTAGCTAACAGCAGTATACCTGAGGGTGACACTGAAGGTTAGCTAACAGCAGTATACCTGATGGTGATGCTGAAAGTTAGCTATCAGCAGTATACTTGAGGGTGAGTGAGGGCTAACTGATGATTAGCTATCAGCAGTATACCTGATGGTGACACTGAAGGTTAGCTAACAGCAGTATACCTGATGGTGAGGCTAAAGATTAGCTATCAGCAGTATACCTGATGGTGAGGCTGAGGATTAGCTATCAGCAGTATA
>NW_027016391.1:0-9991 GCF_036934945.1 Oncorhynchus masou masou
GCCTACAGACAAAAGCTAAAAAAGAAGCTCCCACGCTGAGGTCTGTCCAACGCTGGTCCGACCAAGCTGACTCCACACTCCAAGACTGCTTCCATCCACGTGGACTGGGACATGTTTCGTATTGCGTCAGATAACAACATTGACGAATACGCTGATTCGGTGTGGCGAGTTCATTAGAACGTGCGTTGAAGATGTCGTTCCCATAGCAACGATTAAAACATTCCCTAACCAGAAACCTTGGATTGATGGCAGCATTCGCGTGAAACTGAAGCGCGAACCACTGCTTTCAATCAGGGCAAGGTGTCTGGTAACATGACTGAATACAAACAATGCAGCTATTCCCTCCGTAAGGCTATCAAACAAGCTACGTCAGTACAGAGACAAAGTAGAATCCCAATTCAACGGCTCAGACACAAGAGGCATGTGGCAGGGTCTACAGTCAATCACGGACTACAGGAAGAAATCCAGCCCAGTCACGGACCAGGATGTCTTGCTCCCAGGCAGACTAAATAACTTTTTGCCCGCTTTGAGGACAATACAGTGCCACTGACACTGCCTGCAACGGAAAATGCGGTCTCTCCTTCACTGCAGCCGAGAGTAAAACATTTAAACGTGTTAACCCTCGCAAGGCTGCAGGCCCAGATGGCATCCCCAGCCGCGCCCTCAGAGCATGCGCAGACCAGCTGGCTGGTGTGTTTACGGACATATTCAATCAATCCCTATACCAGTCTGCTGTTCCCACATGCTTCAAGAGGGCCACCATTGTTCCTGTTCCCAAGAAAGCTAAGGTAACTGAGCTAAACGACTACCGCCCGTAGCACTCACTTCCGTCATCATGAAGTGCTTTGAGAGACTAGTCAAGGACCATATCACCTCCACCCTACCTGACACCCTAGACCCACTCCAATTTGCTTACCGCTCAAATAGGTCCACAGACGATGCAATCTCAACCACACTGCACACTGCCCTAACCCATCTGGACAAGAGGAATACCTATGGGAGAATGCTGTTCATCGACTACAGCTCGGCATTCAACACCATAGTACCCTCCAAGCTACGTCATCAAGCTCGAGACCCTGGGTCTCGACCCCGCCCTGTGCAACTGGGTAATGGACTTCCTGATCGGCTGCCCCCAGGTGGTGAGGGTAGGTAACAACATCTCCCGCTGATCCTCAACACTGGGGCCCCACAAGGGTGCGTCTGAGCCCCTCTCCTGTACTCCTGTTCACCCACGACGGCACGCACGCCCAACTCAATCATCAAGTTTGGCGGGCAACACAACAGTGGTAGGCTTGATTACCAACAACGACGAGACGGGGCTTCACAGGGAGGAGGTGAGGGCTCCTCGGAGTGTGGTGGTGTCAGGAAAATAACTCACACTCAACGTCAACAAAACTAAGGAGATGATTGTGGACTTCAGGAAACAGCAAGGAACACCCACCTATCCACATCGCATGGAACAGTAGTGGAGAGAGTAGCAAGTTTTAAGTCTTCAAGGCCACACATCACAGACAAACTGAATTGGTCCACTCACACAGACAGCATCGTAAAGAAGGCGCAGCAGCGCTTTCTTCAACCTCAGGAGGCTGAAAATTCCACGGTCACCAAACACTTCAATAAATTCCCATGATGCACGAGTATCCTCCGATGGCTGTATCACCGCCTGAAAATGCAACTGCCCGCCTCAACCGTAAGGCTCTCCAGAGGCAGTGAGGTCTGCACAACGCATCATCAAAATCTACCTGCCCTCCACACACCTACACCACCCGATGTTACAGGGAAGGCTATAAAGATCAAAGGACATCAACCACCAGCCACTGCCTGTTCACCCCGCTCATCCAGAAGGCGAGGTCAGTACAGGTGCATCAAAGCTGGGACCGAGAGACTGAAAAACAGCTTCTATCTCAAGGCCATCAGACTGTTAAACAGCCACCACTAACATTGAGTGGCTGCTGCCAACACACTGACACTGAGTCAACTCCAGCCACTTTAATAATGGGAATTGATGGGAAATGATGTAAATATATCACTAGCCACTTTAAACAATGCTACCTTATATAATGTTACTTACCCTACATTATCCATCTCATATGCATACGTATATACTGTACTCTATACCATCTACTGTATCTTGCCTATGCTGCTCTGTACCATCACTCATTCATATATCCTTATGTACATATTCTTTATCCCCTTACACTGTGTATAAGACAGTAGTTTAGGAAATGTTAGTTAGATTACTTGTTGGTTATTACTGCATTGTCGGAACTAGAAGCACAAGCATTTCGCTACACTCGTATTAACATCTGCTAACCATGTGTATGTGACAAATAAAATTTGATTTGATTTGATTTGAGTTTGGGTTGTCCAAAAATTACGTTACTGATTACAGTTTTGGACACTGTAACGGATTATATTTAGAAAGTAACCAACCCTGTATCTAATCAATGGAAAATGGAATCAAAATGATGGATTTAAACGTTAAAGGAGAAGGACAGGCTACAATGACCAGTAGCCAACAGGTAGGGTGCTACGTAATATTCTGAATGGAGTTGTTGTTATTTGTAACTGTAGGATGAGAAAGTGCGTGCTAGCTAACGTTAGCTAGCTTAACTAGCTTCTCCCGGTTTGATGCAGTCAAGACAGTTACAACGTAATTATAATTGATGTTAAATAACCTAGCTATGGCAGCTATTAGTCTACTGTAGCGTGAGTCTTGGTTGGTTGCTGTCTCTCGTCTCTTGCTCCCTCCTCCCTGTGTCACTCGCTCACAGTATAGTCCCTTCCCGCTTGCTAGAACTGCACTTCTCTCCCTCCTCTCGCTGTTTTTCAGCTCTGGTTAATAAAGTAGCTTAAAAATGTACTTTTCTGCTGCTTCCCACACTTGGATTGGATCTGGCTCCAACCAGGTCTAAACGGAATGGGTCCATCTGTCCTCGGGTCCATTCGGAATGGGTGTCCCTATTTAAAAATGTATTTATGCATATTGGGTCCAGGTAGGAAAGCCCCAGGTTCATTTCGGAACAGGTCCAACTTTTTGAACCTGTGAAGACCTCTCTTCCTTACCCGCTGGGAACACACTGGTTGAATCAACGTTTGTTTCCACGTCATTTCAATTCAATTGAACCAACGTGAAATAGACATCTGTGCCAAATGCTCGCTTAACCCGGAAGCCAGCCGCACCAATGTGTTGGAGGAAACACTGTCCAGCTGGCGACCTGAAGTCAGTGTGCATGCTCCCGGCCACCACAAGGAGTCACTAGAGCGCAATGGGACAAGGATATCCCTGCAGGCCAAACCATTCCCTAACCCGGACGACTCTGGGCCAATTGTACGCCATCTCATGGGTCTCCCGGTCACGGCTGGCTGCGAAACAGCCCGGGATCGAACCCTGGTCTGTAGTGACGCCTCTAGCACTGCGATGCAATACCTTAGACCGCTGCGCCACTCTGGAGACCCCAAATGCTGCATTTCTGTTAATACTCTAATACAAAGGTTCCAGTGTGTAGTCAGGTTCAGGTGAATACTATTGTCACACAGAGAGACACATTGGTAAAAACCAAAGTGGATCACCAGAATACCTATGAGAATGTATTGTACAGGCCTGTCACTGTGCAGCTCATCTTGCTGGGGTGGGAGGGGGTGGTGTCACTATAGCAGATGTCTATTCTCAATGTTACAGAAATAATACGGAGTGCCACCTGAATTCTTGATATACAATTCTCCAAAGTGTCAGACAGCTAACAGGCTTCAGTAGAGGACTCATAGTCAGCCATATGAGTGTGAACTTGTTCCAGCATACACGCTGTCTGGAAATATTAGAGAGATACTAGCTTAGCAAACATACGAAGTTGTCTCAACATTGAAGTGAAGTCATTGCCTTTGTGGCGGTGTTATTAAGGGAGGGGTTTATGACTAGCAGCTTTTCAAAGAACTGAAGGAAGAGCTGCACTCACTTTTCAATTGTAAAATCTGCAATATAGCTAATGGAATATTGCCTTGTAGTCAGTGTGGGAAAGGACCCACAAGACGAAAGTTGACACAGAGAGAGACAGGAGAGAGAGAGAGAGAGACTGTTAGAGTGGAGTGGGGGGTTGTTGGAGTAGACCGCAGAGAGAAAAGGAATTGAAAGAGAAAAATAGGAGAGTAAAGGGAGCGAAACAAGAGACAGATGGAGAGTGACAAAAAGTCAATCAAGTGGGCATGTGGAGACTGAGATGGAGAAACATTAGGGATGTTTTTCGTCAGAGGGATAGAATCAGGACCTCGAGAATTAAACAGGGACTTTGCCCAATGTCCCCCTATTCTCTCTTTACTGCCGTCTCCTTCTATTTGTCTCTCTTTACTGCCGTCTCCTTCTATTTGTCTCTCTTTACTGCCGTCTCCTTCTATTTGTCTCTCTTTACTGCCGTCTCCTTCTATTTGTCTCTCTTTACTGCCATCTCCTTCTATTTGTCTCTCTTTACTGCCTTCTCCTTCTATTTGTCTCTCTTTACTGCCGTCTCCTTCTATTTGTCTCTCTTTACTGCCGTCTCCTTCTATTTGTCTCTCTTTACTGCCATCTCCTTCTATTTGTCTCTCTTTACTGCCTTCTCCTTCTATTTGTCTCTCTTTACTGCCGTCTCCTTCTATTTGTCTCTCTTTACTGCCGTCTCCTTCTATTTGTCTCTCTTTACTGCCGTCTCCTTCTATTTGTCTCTCTTTACTGCCGTCTCCTTCTATTTGTCTCTCTTTACTGCCGTCTCCTTCTAGTTGTCTCTCTTTACTGCCGTCTCCTTCTATTTGTCTCTCTTTACTGCCGTCTCCTTCTATTTGTCTCTGTTTACTGCCATCTCCTTCTATTTGTCTCTCTTTACTGCCGTCTCCTTCTATTTGTCTCTCTTTGCTGCCGTCTCTGTTATGTACTTGAGTGAAGACCCAAAAGCGGTTTTAACAGAAAACAGAGTTCTTTAATGAAAAACAGGAATGGCATAAATCCTCTTCCAACGTAGTCAATGGAACAAAAAGAACGTTAGAATAATGCAGGATGCACCTGCCAGGCAGACTCCGACAGGATAGGACAAGGTGGAAGCAAACGGGACGACAGCTTGCTTCTGGCATCAAAAACACAAACAAGAATCAGACACTGAAAGTAGCAGGAACAGAGAGAGAAATAGAGACCTAATCAGAGGGGGAAGAGAGAACAGGTGGGAAGGAGTGAATGAGCTAGTTAGGGGAGATGTAGAACAGCTGAAGAATGAGAGACAGAGAAGGTAACCTAAAAAGACCAGCAGAGAGAGACAGAGTGAAGAGAAAGGACAGGAACAGACATAACAAGACATGACAGTACCCCCCCCCACTCACCGAGCGCCTCCTTGCGCACCCGAGGAGGAAACCTGGCGGCAACGGAGGAAATCATCGATCAGCGAACGGTCCAGCACGTCCCGAGAGGGAACCCAACTCCTCTCCTCAGGACCGTACCCCTCCCAATCCACTAGGTACTGATGACCACGGCCCCGAGGGCGCATGTCCAAAATCTTACGAACCCTGTAGATGGGTGCGCCCTCGACAAGGATGGGGGGAGGGACGGCGGGGGCGCGAAGAACGGGCTTAACACAGGAGACATGGAAGACCGGGTGAACGCGACGAAGATAGCGCGGGAGAAGAAGTCGCACTGCGACAGGATTAATGACCTGAGAAATACGGAACGGACCAATGAACCGCGGGGCCAACTTGCGAGAAGCTGTCTTAAGGGGAAGGTTCTGAGTGGAGAGCCATACTCTCTGACCGCAACAATATCTAGGACTCTTGGTCCTACGCTTAGTAGCGGCCCTCACAGTCTGCGCCCTGTTACGGCAAAGTGCCGACCTGACCCCTTCGAGGTGCGCTGCAGCGCTGGACAAAAGCCTGAGCGGAGGGGACGCAGGACTCGGCGGCTGAGATGAGAACAGCGGAGGCTGGTACCCGAGGCTACTCTGAAAAGGGGATAGACCGGTAGCAGACGGAGCGAGTTGTGGGCGTACTCTGCCCAGGGAGCTGTTCTGACCAAGACGTGTTACGAAAAGAAAGACTGAGTAAAATGCGACCAACAGTCTGATTGGCCCGTTCGGCTTGACCGTTAGACTGGGGATGAAAGCGGACGAGAGACTGACGGAAGCCCCAATCAAACGGCAAAACTCCCTCCAAAATTGAGACGTGAACTGCGGCCTCTGTCGGAAATCGACGTCAGACGGAAGGCCATGAATTCGGAAAACATTCTCAATAATGTCTGAGCCGTCTCCTTAGCAGAAGGGAGCTTATCGAGAGGAATGAAATGAGCCGCTTGTGAGAAGTCTATCGACAACCGTAAGAATAACTGTCTTCCCCGCTGATGAAGGCAGTCCCGGTGATAAAATCTAAAGCGTGTGAGACCACGGCCGAGAGGGAATGAAGCGGTCTGAGACGGCCGGCAGGAGGAGAGTTCCCAGATTTAGTCTGCGCGCAGACCGAACAAGCGCGACAAATCGACGCGCCGTCACGTTCCCGAGTGGGCCACCAGAAACGCTGGCGAATGGAAGCGAGCGTACCCGAACGCCGGGGTGGCCGGCTAACTTGGCAGAGTGGGCCCACTGAAGAACGGCCGGACGAGTAGGAACGGGAACGAACAGAAGGTTCCTAGGACAAGCTCGCGGCGACGGAGTGTGAGCGAGTGCTTGCTTTACCTGCCTCTCCAATTCCCAGACAGTCAACCCGACAACACGCCCGTCAGGAAAGATCCCCGGAGTCGGTGGAGACCCTGAGAAGAACTGAAGAGACGAGATAAAGCATCAGGCTTGGTGTTTTTGAGCCCGGACGATAAGAAATAACAAACTCGAAACGGGCGAAAACAGAGCCCAACGAGCCTGACGCGCATTAAGTCGTTTGGCTGAACGGATGTACTCAAGGTTCCTATGGTCAGTCCAAACGACAAAAGGAACGGTCGCCCCCTCCAACCACTGTCGCCATTCGCCTAGGCCTAGCGGATGGCGAGCAGTTCGCGATTACCAACATCATAGTTACGTTCTTGGCGAGATAGCGATGAGAGAAAAACGCGTAAGGATGGACCTTGCCGTCAGAGAGAGAGCGCTGAGAAAGAATGGCTCCCACGCCCACTCCTGACGCGTCAACCTCAACAACAAACTGTCTAGAGATGTCAGGTGTAACAAGAATAGGAGCGGATGTAAAACGATTCTTAGAAGATCAAAAGCTCCCTGAGGAAACGGACCACTTAAAGCACGTCTAACAGAAGTAAGGGCTGTGAGGGAGCTGCCACCTGACCGAAATTACGGATGAAACGACGATAGAAATTAGCGAAGCCCAGAGCGCTGCAGCTCGGACGCGTGACTTAGGAACGGGCCAATCAATGACAGCCTGGACCTTAGCGGGGGATCCATCTTAATGCCCTCAGCGGAAATAACGGAACCGAGAAAAGGGACAGAGGCGGCATGAAAATGCACTTCTCAGCCTTCACATAAAGACAGTTCTCCAAAGGCGCTGGAGGGCCGCACGTGCTGAACATGAATCGAGAGAGACGGAGAAAAAATCAGGATATCGTCCATGTAAACGAAAACAAAAATGTTCAGCATGTCTTCTCAGGACGTCGTTAACTAGTGCCTGAAAGACAGCTGGAGCGTTAACGAGGCCGAAAGGAAGAACCCGGTATTCAAAGTGCCCTAACGAATTAACGCTGTCTTCCACTCGTCCCCTCCCTGATGCGCGAGATGGTAGGCGTACGAAGGTCAATTTGGTGAAAAACCTGGCTCCCTGCAGGATCTCGAAGGCTGAAGACATAAGAGGAAGCGGATAACGATTCTTAACTGTTATGTCATTCAGCCCTCGATAATCCACGCATGGGCGCAGGGACCCGTCCTTCTTCTGAACAAAAAAAAACCCCGCTCCGGCGGGAGAGGAGGAGGAGACTATGGTACCGGCGTTGAGCGAAACCGACAAATAATCCTCGAGAGCCTTACGTTCGGGAGCCGACAGAGAGTATAATCTACTCCCGGGGGGAGTAGTTCCCGGAAGGAGATCAATACTACAGTCATACGACCGGTGTGGAGGGAGAGAAGTGGCCTTGGAACGACTGAACACCGTGCGCAGATCGTGATACTCCTCCGGCACCCCCTGTCAAATCGCCAGGCTCCTCCTGTGAAGTAGAGACAGAGGAAACAGGAGGGATAGCAGACATTAAACAGGTCACATGACAAGAAACATTCCAGGATAGGATAGTATTACTAGACCAATTAATAGAAGGGTTATGGCGCACTAGCCAGGGATGACCCAAAACAACAGGTGTAAAAGGTGAACGAAAAATTAAAAAAGAAATGGTTTCGCTATGATTACCAGAGACAGTGAGGGTTAAAGGCAGCGTCTCACGCTGAATCTTGGGGAGAGAACTACCATCTAAAGCGAACAAGGCCGTGGGCTCCCTAACTGTCTGAGAGGAATGTCATGTTCCCGAGCCCAGGTCTCGTCCATAAAACAGCCCTCCGCCCCAGAGTCTATCAAGGCACTGCAGGAAGCAGATGAACCGGGCCAGCGGAGATGGACCGGAAAGGTAGTGCGTGATCCAGAAGGAGAGGCCTGAGTAGTTGCGCTCACCAGTAGCCCTCCTTTTACTGATGAGCTCTGGCTTTTACTGGACATGAGGTGACAAAATGACCAGCGGAGCCGCAGTAGAGACAGAGGCGATTGGTGATTCTCCGTTCCTTCTCCTTGGCTGAGATGCGGATACCCCCCAGCTGCATAGGCTCAGCATCCGAGCCGGCGGAGGAGGGTGGCAGTGATGCGGCAGGTGGCAGTGATGTGGAGAGGGGAGCAACGGAGAACGCGAGCTCCTTTCCACGAGCTCGGCGACGAAGATCAAACCGTCGCTCTATGCGAATAGCGAGAGCTATTAAGGAGTCCAGACAGGAAGGAACCTCCCGGGAGAGGATCTCATCCTTAACCTCGACGAGGAGACCCTCCAGAAAACGAGCGAGCAAAGCCGGCTCGTTCCAGTCACTAGAGGCAGCGAGTGCGAAACTCAATAGAATAATCCGTTATGGATCTATTCCCCTGACATAGGGAAGACAGGGCCCTGGAAGCCTCCTCGCCAAAAACAGAACGGTCAAAAACCCGTATCATCTCCTCCTTAAAGTCCTGATACTGGTTAATACACTCAGCCTCGCCTCCCAGATTGCCGTGCCCCACTCAACGCGCCCGTCCGGGTAGGGGAGAAATGACGAGGCGATGCGGGGCTGCGCTCCTGGAGTAAGTGTTGGGCTGGAGAGAACACCACATCACACTGAGTGAGGAATGAGCGGCACTCAGTGGCTCCCCAGAGTAACACGGCGGGTTGTTGATCCTGGGCTCCGGAGACTCGGAAACCCTGGAAGTGGGCGGTGGATCGAGGTGGAGTTGGTGAACCTGTCTTGTGAGGTCGGAGACTTGGGACGGCCAGGGTCTCAACGGCATGTCGGCAGCAGACAATTCCTCCTCGTGTCTGCCTAGCATCGCTCCCTGGATCTCGACGGCGGAGTGAAAAGGGTCCGGAGCATGGGTCCATTCTGGTCTGATTCTTCTGTTATGTACTTGAGTGAAGACCCAAGCGGTTTTAACAGAAAACAGAGTTCTTTAATGAAAAAACAGGAATGGCATAAATCCTCTTCCAACGTAGTCAATGGAACAAAAAGAACGTTAGAATAATGCAGGATGCACCTGCCAGGCAGACTCCGACAGGATAGGACAAGGTGGAAGCAAACGGGACGACAGCTTGCTTCTGGCATCAAACACAAACAAAGAATCAGACACTGGAAAGTAGCAGGAACAGAGAGAGAAATAGAGACCTAATCAGAGGGGAAGAGAGAACAGGTGGGAAGGAGTGAATGAGCTAGTTAGGGGAGATGTAGAACAGCTGAAGAATGAGAGACAGAGTAGGCTGTAACCTTAAAAGACCAGCAGAGAGAGACAGAGTGAAGAGAAAGGACAGGAACAGACATAACAAGACATGACA
>NW_027016392.1:0-9990 GCF_036934945.1 Oncorhynchus masou masou
AACCATAACAGATGTCTGGTCCCTGGTCCCCAACCATAACAGATGTCTGGTCCCTGGTCCCCAACCATAACAGATGTCTGGTCCCTGGTCCCCAACCATAACAGATGTCTGGTCCCCAACCATAACAGATGTCTGGTCCCTGGTCCCCAGTCACAACAGATGTCTGGTCCCTGGTCCCCAACCATAACAGATGTCTGGTCCCCAGTCATAACAGATGTCTGGTCCCTGGTCCCCAGTCACAACAGATGTCTGGTCCCTGAGTCCTCAGTCATAACAGATGTCTGGTCCCCAGTCATAACAGATGTCTGGTCCCTGGTCCCCAACCATAACAGATGTCTGGTCCCTGGTCCCCAGTCATAACAGAGGTCTGGTCCCTGGTCCCCAACCATAACAGATGTCTGGTCCCTGGTCCCCAGTCATAACAGATGTCTGGTCCCTGGTCCCTGGTCCCCAACCATAACAGATGTCTGGTCCCTGGTCCCCAACCATAACAGATGTCTGGTCCCTGGTCCCTGGTCCCCAACCATAACAGATGTCTGGTCCCCAACCATAACAGATGTCTGGTCCCTGGTCCCCAGTCATAACAGATGTCTGGTCCCCAACCATAACAGATGTCTGTTCCCTGGTCCCCAACCATAACAGATGTCTGTTCCCTGGTCCCCAGTCACAACAGATGTCTGGTCCCTGGTCCCCAGTCATAACAGATGTCTGGTCCCTCAACCATAACAGATGTCTGGTCCCTGGTCCCCAACCATAACAGATGTCTGGTCCCTGGTCCCCAACCATAACAGATGTCTGGTCCCTGGTCCCCAACCATAACAGATGTCTGGTCCCTGGTCACAACAGATGTCTGGTCCCTGGTCCCCAGTCACAACAGATGTCTGGTCCCTGGTCCCCAGTCACAACAGATGTCTGGTCCCTGGTCCCCAGTCATAACAGATGTCTGGTCCCCAGTCATAACAGATGTCTGGTCCCTGGTCCCCAACCATAACAGATGTCTGGTCCCTGGTCCCCAACCATAACAGATGTCTGGTCCCTGGTCCCCAGTCATAACAGATGTCTGGTCCCTGGTCCCCAGTCATAACAGATGTCTGGTCCCTGGTCCCCAGTCATAACAGATGTCTGGTCCCTGGTCCCCAGTCATAACAGATGTCTGGTCCCTGGTCCCCAGTCATAACAGATGTCTGGTCCCTGGTCCCCAGTCACAACAGATGTCTGGTCCCTGGTCCCCAGTCATAACAGATGTCTGGTCCCTGGTCCCCAGTCACAACAGATGTCTGGTCCCTGGTCCCCAGTCATAACAGATGTCTGGTCCCTGGTCCCCAGTCACAACAGATGTCTGGTCCCTGGTCCCCAGTCATAACAGAGGTCTGTTCCCTGGACCCCAGTCATAACAGATGTCTGGTCCCTGGTCCCCAGTCATAACAGATGTCTGGTCCCTGGTCATAACAGATGTCTGGTCCCTGGTCCCCAACCATAACAGATGTCTGGTCCCTGGTCCCCAGTCACAACAGATGTCTGGTCCCTGGTCCCCAGTCACAACAGATGTCTGGTCCCTGGTCCCCAACCATAACAGATGTCTGGTCCCTGGTCCCCAGTCACAACAGATGTCTGGTCCCTGGTCCCCAGTCATAACAGATGTCTGTTCCCCAGTCCCCTAAATTCACCGAGCGCTTCTTCAAAGATACATCAGCATTCTGAAAGAAAACAACAGATCACAAATATGCCAAGGGACTTTTATTAAAAAGAAATATATACTGAACAAGAGTAAATGCAACAATTAACAATTTGACGTAGCTACAGTTCATATCAGGAAATCAGTCAACTGAAATAAATTCATTAGGCCCTAATCTACGGATTTCACGGGGAGCCGGGCTCAGCCAATCAGGGTGAGCTTTATTAGGGGCTTTATTACATACAGAAATACTCAGTTTCATCAGAAGATCCCGCAGGTGAAGAAGCCGGGTGTGGCGGTCGTGGGTAGGCGTGGTTACACGTGGTCTGCTGTTGTGAAGCCGGGTGTGGCGGTCGTGGGTAGGCGTGGTTACACGTGGTCTGCTGTTGTGAAGCCGGGTGTGGCGGTCGTGGGTAGGCGTGGTTACACGTGGTCTGCTGTTGTGAAGCCGGGTGTGGCGGTCGTGGGTAGGCGTGGTTACACGTGGTCTGCTGTTGTGAAGCCGGGTGTGGCGGTCGTGGGTAGGCGTGGTTACACGTGGTCTGCGGTTGTGAAGCCGGGTGTGGCGGTCGTGGGTAGGCGTGGTTACACGTGGTCTGCTGTTGTGAAGCCGGGTGTGGCGGTCGTGGGTAGGCGTGGTTACACGTGGTCTGCTGTTGTAAGACCAGTTGGACGTACTGCCAAATTCTCTAAAACGATGTTGGAAGCGGTAGAGAAACTAACATAACATTCTCTGGCAACAGCTCTGGTGGAGATTCCTGCAGTCAGCGTGTCAACTACACGCTCCATCAAAACTTGAGACATCTGTGGCATTGTGTTGTGTGACAAAACTGCACATTTTAGAGAGGCCTTTTATTGTCCCCAGCACATCAAGGTGGACCTGTGTAATGGTCATGGTGTTTAATCAGCTCCTTGATATGCCCCACCTGTCAGGTGGAATGATTTTCTTGGCCAACGAGAAATGCTGACTAACAGCGATGTAAACAAATTTGAGCAAAATAAACTTGTTGTGCAAATGGAAAATTTCTAGGATCTTTTGTTTCAGCCCATGAAACATAGGACCAACACTTTACGTTTATATTTTTGTTAAGTATAGATTAAAAAGGGCCTCTCTAGTGGCGCTGTGGTCTAAAGCACTGCATTGTAGTGTTCGCTGTGTCACTAGAGATTCTGGATTCGTGTCCAGGCTCTGTTGCAGCTGGCCGTGACAGGGAGACCCATGGGACCGCGCACAATTGGTCCAGCGTCGTCCGGGTTAGGGGAGGGTTCGGCCCAGCGTCGTCCGGGTTACGGGAGGGTTCGGCCCAGCGTCGTCCGGGTTCGGCCCAGCGTCGTCCGGGTTAGGGGAGGGCTCGGCCCAGCGTCGTCCGGGTTAGGGAGGGTTCGGCCCAGCGTCGTCCGGGTTAGTGGAGGGTTCGGGCCCAGCGTCGTCCGGGTTCGGGGAGGGTTCGGCCCAGCGTCGTCCGGGTTCGGGGAGGGTTCGGCCCAGCGTCGTCCGGGTTCGGGGAGGGTTCGGCCCAGCGTCGTCCGGGTTCGGCCCAGCGTCGTCCGGGTTAGTGGAGGGTTCGGCCCAGCGTCGTCCGGGTTCGGGGAGGGTTCGGCCCAGCGTCGTCCGGGTTCGGGGAGGGTTCAGCAGGCAGGGATGTCCTTCAACCATCGTGCACTAGCGACTCCTGTGGCTTGCAAGATGCTGACACGGTCACCAGGTGAATGGTGTTTCCGTTGACACACTGGTGCTGCTGGCTTAAGTGGCCATTGTGTCAAGGAGCAGTGCGCCCTGTTTGGGTTTCGAGGACGCACGGCTCTCGACCGTCGCCTTTCCTGAATCCGTACGGAAATCGCAGCAATGAGATAATTGGATACCACGAAATTGGGGAGAAAACGGGTATAAAAACACACACAAAAAAACTACAAAAGTTGATTAAATATCTGAAGGCTTCATCATCTACAATATAAATCTATAGCCGTGGATTACATACATGTTAAAACAGAGGTTGGTATTAGTTACATATTTACATGAATGGTTAAATGCATGTCGCATCAGTTTTCCCTGAGAGCAAAGCTTTTTGTCTGGGTCAGACCACATGATAGGTAGTGGTCTGGTTTGATGATCGGTGTTACAACAGGAAGCTGATCAGACTCTGCTTCCTTCAGCGATGTGAGACAACGTTACACACAACAGTACACACAACATTACACACTTAAAAGAGATGAATCATGCTGGACAATCGAGTTACAACCACAGTTCTGTTTTTTTTCCAGTTTCAGACCCGTCACACCATTTCGTTTCATTTTCTCTCCTGCCGCACGTCACCGAAATCATAAAGAGAGTTTTTATTTTTTAAAAGGTCCATCGCTGACATCACTGGGCATAATCACACCGAGTGGCAGACCGACGGAGCTCTGTGGGAACGGAAATGGTTCTATTTATGTAAAGTGACATTAAGCTAGAGACAAAGTGCCCAATTACAGATCTACTTCCAGCCCGTATGTGTGTGCCTCATAGGACTATATGGGTTGTGTACCTCGTAGGACTATATGGGTTGTGTACCTCTGAAAGGATTGAGTAGGACTACATGGGTCAGTTGAGTAGGACTATATGGGTCAGTTGAGTAGGACTACATGGGTCAGTTGAGTAGGACTACATGGGTCAGTTGAGTAGGACTACATGGGTCAGTTGAGTAGGACTACATGGGTCAGTTGAGTAGGACTACATGGGTCAGTTGAGTAGGACTATATGGGTCAGTTGAGTAGGAC
Source organism: Oncorhynchus masou masou (assembly GCF_036934945.1). Taxonomy (NCBI): domain Eukaryota; kingdom Metazoa; phylum Chordata; class Actinopteri; order Salmoniformes; family Salmonidae; genus Oncorhynchus; species Oncorhynchus masou. The sequence goes on from NW_027016392.1 coordinate 4,433, forward strand.
TACATGGGTCAGTTGAGTAGGACTACATGGGTCAGTTGAGTAGGACTACATGGGTCAGTTGAATAGGACTATATGGGTCAGTTGAGTAGGACTACATGGGTCAGTTGAGTAGGACTACATGGGTCAGTTGCGTAGGACTACATGGGTCAGTTGAGTAGGACTATATGGGTCAGTTGAGTAGGACTACATGGGTCAGTTGGAGTAGGACTACATGGGTCAGTTGAGTAGGACTATATGGGTCAGTTGAGTAGGACTACATGGGTCAGTTGAGTAGGACTACATGGGTCAGTTGAGTAGGACTATATGGGTCAGTTGAGTAGGACTACATGGGTCAGTTGAGTAGGACTACATGGGTCAGTTGAGTAGGACTACATGGGTCAGTTGCGTAGGACTACATGGGTCAGTTGAGTAGGACTATATGGGTCAGTTGAGTAGGACTACATGGGTCAGTTGAGTAGGACTATATGGGTCAGTTGAGTAGAACTACATGGGTCAGTTGAGTAGGACTACATGGGTCAGTTGAACAAAGCTTTGCCAGAGACCAAGGTGGAGATACTCCCATATTGCTAATACTGGTCTAATAGTTTTAGGCATCTAAAATAGTTACAGGTAGGGAGCAGGGTTGGGGAATCGGGAGCGGGGTTTGGGAACCGGGAGCGGGGTTTGGGAACCGGGAGCGGGGTTGGGGAACCGGGAGCGGGGTTTGGGAATCGGGAGCGGGGTTGGGGAACCGGGAGCGGGGTTTGGGAATCGGGAGCAGGGTTTGGGAATCGGGAGCAGGGTTGGGGAACCGGGAGCAGGGTTGGGGAACCGGGAGCAGGGTTGGGGAACCGGGAGCGGGGTTTGGGATCGGGAGCAGGGTTGGGGAACCGGGAGCAGGGTTGGGGAACCGGGAGCAGGGTTGGGGGACCGGGAGCAGGGTTGGGGAACCGGGAGCAGGGGTTTGGGAATCGGGAGCAGGGTTTGGGAATCGGGAGCAGGGTTTGGGAATCGGGAGCAGGGTTTGGGAACCGGGAGCGGGGTTTGGGAACCGGGAGCGGGGTTAGGGGAACCGGAGAGCGGGGTTTGGGAATCGGGAGCGGGGTTGGGGAACCGGGAGCGGGGTTTGGGAATCGGGAGCAGGGTTTGGGAATCGGGAGCAGGGTTGGGGAACCGGGAGCAGGGTTGGGGAACCGGGAGCAGGGTTGGGGAACCGGGAGCGGGGTTTGGGAATCGGGAGCAGGGTTGGGGAACCGGGAGCAGGGTTGGGGAACCGGGAGCAGGGTTGGGGGACCGGGAGCAGGGTTGGGGAACCGGGAGCAGGGTTTGGGAATCGGGAGCAGGGTTTGGGAATCGGGAGCAGGGTTTGGGAATCGGGAGCAGGGTTTGGGAACCGGGAGCGGGGTTTGGGAACCGGGAGGAGGCATGATGGTGGGAGTTTCTTTTTGCCTTTGTAGGCCATCATAACATTCAGCCTCGCTATACTGTCACCTTCTAACCAGAGGGAAGTGTGGAAACTGGACCCTTCAGTCCACCATTTTGGCTCCTTACTGTACATTCAGCCTCTCCAGCAGTCACACAGCCTCCTACTAATTAGCCACACAGGGACGTGTTATGGCCATTTTGGACCATTTATCACATTCAGTTACATTACAAATGGTCTTCCAGTTGCACACACAGATAAGTTGGAAGTATAGAGCCATTTGTGTATCTTTACAATGAGCCTCTTCCCCATCAGTCTCATCACACACTATAGCCTGACCACAGAGCAGAGGTGAAACGGACCTGGACGGTGAGCCATGTTGGCTCTATTCACTCAGCCAATTCATCAGTCTCATCACACACTATAGCCTGACCACAGAGCAGAGGTGAAACGGACCTGGACGGTGAGCCATGTTGGCTCTATTCACTCAGCCAATTCATCAGTCTCATCACACACTATAGCCTGACCACAGATCAGAGGTGAAACGGACCTGGACGGTGAGCCATGTTGGCTCTATTCACTCAGCCAATTCATCAGTCTCATCACACACTATAGCCTGACCACAGAGCAGAGGTGAAACTGACCTGGACGGTGAGCCATGTTGGCTCTATTCACTCAGCCAATTCATCAGTCTCATCACACACTATAGCCTGACCACAGAGCAGAGGTGAAACTGACCAGGACGGTGAGCCATGTTGGCTCTATTCACTCAGCCAATTCATCAGTCTCATCACACACTATAGCCTGACCACAGAGCAGAGGTGAAACTGACCTGGACGGTGAGCCATGTTGGCTCTATTCACTCAGCCAATTCATCAGTCTCATCACACACTATAGCCTGACCACAGAGCAGAGGTGAAACGGACCTGGACGGTGAGCCATGTTGGCTCTATTCACTCAGCCAATTCATCAGTCTCATCACACACTATAGCCTGACCACAGAGCAGCGGTGAAACTGACCTGGACGGTGAGCCATGTTGGCTCTATTCACTCAGCCAATTCATCAGTCTCATCACACCAGGACAAACAAGGAATTTTAAAAAGAATGACAATTAAAACAAATATATATACAGATCATCAACATAGTTGTTTGGCTCATATGCATTGTTTGTTGCTATGTAGTAGAGAGGGTGAGTTTCATTCATGGAAACTCTGGGGAGTCTTTCAGAAGGAAACAGTTGATCGAATGAATCTGTGTCCATATCAGTTTGAATGCGCCGTCCTACATTAGGTGTCCACTCTGTACGTGGCAGTTTTGAACTTTGACCCCAGCACGTCCTCTGTGTGTGTTCAAGGGGGATGTCCATCGGGGCAACAACAGTTACACGGACAGTGGTTGGCCAGTCTCCCATCAGGGGGAGGAATCAGAGTGTTGTTGACAAGGTCATAGGGTCAAATGTCGTTACGGTATAGACCGGTAGAAGGCGGGAACGTCACACTGCAATCAAAAACCACATTCTAACAGATACACAGCAGCAGGCAAGGCTCACACATACATTTGTCTGTTGACCCACGGAGAGATTATATTGGTGCATTTAGTGTCAGTCAGCTCTCTCATTGGTTGATAGTGCTTGAAGGCAGCTCATTGGTGTAGTCAGTGATGGTCCGCTCAACATTGGTCAAAGGCCGTCGTTAGCATACGGTTCACTCATTGGTCTGTCTGAGAACAGGCTTGTGTAATTAGTGGGTGGAGCCTGCAGTTCCAGATCACTCATTGGTCTGTCTGAGAACAGGCTTGTGTAATTAGTGGGTGGAGCCTGCAGTTCCAGATCACTCATTGGTCTGTCTGAGAACAGGCTTGTGTAATTAGTGGTGAGCCTGCAGTTCCAGATCACTCATTGGTCTGTCTGAGAACAGGCTTGTGTAATTAGTGGGTGGAGCCTGCAGTTCCAGATCACTCATTGGTCTGTCTGAGAACAGGCTTGTGTAATTAGTGGGTGGAGCCTGCAGTTCCAGATCACTCATTGGTCTGTCTGAGAACAGCTTGTGTAATTAGCGGGTGGAGCCTTCCAGTTCTGGATCACACATTGGTTTCCAGCCCCTGGAGGTGTCCATCCTCTGCACGTTGCGCTCAATAGTGGCCTGGCACGTGATTGGTTCAGCACATTCTGACAGGAACCATCCCCTTCCTCGCCATCACGGAGTCGCTCGCCTCATACCAGCCTGAAAGAGAGACACACACCACTCTCCTTTATTTACCCTTCAGGAAAATCACTCAGGGCTGCAGGGCCACAGGCCTGAAGGAAATAGTTGCCCCCTGTTCAAAGCAGGAAGTGAGCACTAGGCTCGCTCTTGAACTCTAAATGGCGTCCGTTTGATGTGACCTATTCTGTCTGTTCTACAAAGCCTTTACATGAAAGAGATGGTTGCTATGGGAGGACACAAAGGTAAATTACCTTTTTTAACCTGAGTGTGTGACTGTGTGTGCGCATCAACACTACACAGATACATCTCTTTCAATGATTTTCCAGGGAGAACAGAAACAAAGGAGAAAAAAACAAGTGGAGAGACCAATAAGAGATGCGGTTATGACGATCACATGACATGCCATATACATATATATACGATATATATTATACAAGACATACGCGCTAAGAGGCAGGCAGAGAGAGGCAAGCAGAGAGAGAGAGAGGCAGGCAGAGAGAGAGGCAGGCAGAGAGAGAGAGAGGCAGGCAGAGAGAGAGAGAGGCAGGCAGAGAAAGAGAGAGGCAGGCAGAGAAAGAGAGAGGCAGGCAGAGAGAGAGAGGCAGGCAGAGAGAGAGAGGCAGGCAGAGAGAGAGAGGCAGGCAGAGAGAGAGGCAGGCAGGCAGAGAGAGAGAGAGGCAGGCAAAGAGAGAGAGAGGCAGGCAGAGAGAGAGAGAGGCAGGCAGAGAGAGAGAGAGGCAGGCAGAGAGAGAGAGGGACGACAGAGAGAGAGGCAGGCAGGCAGAGAGAGAGGCAGGCAGGCAGAGAGAGAGAGAGGCAGGCAGGCAGAGAGAGAGAGGCAGGCAGAGAGAGAGAGAGAGGCAGGCAGAGAGAGAGAGAGAGAGAGGCAGGCAGAGAGAGGCAGGCAGAGAGAGAGAAAGAGAGAGAGGCAGGCAGAGAGAGAGAGGGACAGAGAGAGGCAGGCAGGCAGAGAGAGAGAGGCAGGCAGAGAGAGAGAGGCAGGCAGAGAGAGAGGCAGGCAGAGAGAGAGGCAGGCAGAGAGAGAGAGAGGCAGGCAGAGAGAGAGAGAGGCAGGCAGAGAGAGAGAGAGGCAGGCAGAGAGAGAGAGGGACGACAGAGAGAGAGGCAGGCAGGCAGAGAGAGAGGCAGGCAGAGAGAGAGAGAGGCAGGCAGAGAGAGAGAGGCAGGCAGAGAGAGAGAGGGATGACAGAGAGAGAGAGAGGCAGGCAGAGAGAGAGAGAGGCAGGCGAGAGAGAGAGGCAGGGAGAGAGAGAGAGAGGCAGGCAGAGAGAGAGAGAGGCAGGCAGAGAGAGAGAGAGGCAGGCAGAGAGAGAGAGGACGGCAGAGAGAGAGGCAGGCAGGCAGAGAGAGGCAGGCAGAGAGAGAGAGAGGCAGGCAGAGAGAGAGGAGGCAGGCAGAGAGAGAGGCAGGCAGAGCAGAGAGAGAGGTCAGCGAGAGAGAGGAGAGAGAGCAGAGAGAGAGAGGCAGGCAGAGAGAGAGGCAGGCAGAGGGCCGAATGGGCGAGGCGGAGAGAGAGAGAGAGAGAGAGAGAGAGAGAGAGAGGCGAGAGAGAGAGAGAGAGAGAGACGAGGACGAGAAAGCAGAGAGGCAGGCGAAGGCGGGCGAGGGGCGAGGCAGAGGCGAGGTGAAGAAGGCATGCGGGCAGAGAAGGCGAGGCAGAGAGTGGAGGCGAAGGCAGGCAGAAGGCAGAGAAGGCGAGGCGAAAGGCAAGGCAGAGAGAAGGCATGCGGGCAGAGAGAGACGAGGCGAAGGCGAGGCAGAGGCAGAGAGACAGACGAGAGAGGCGAGAGAAGAGAGCGGAGGCAGAGAGAAGAGAGAGAGGCAGGCAGAGAAGGCAGGCAGAGAGGCAGGCAGAGAGAGAGCAGGCAGGCAGAGAGAGAGAGGCAGGCAGAGAGAGAGCAGGCAGGCAGGCAGAGAGAGAGGCAGGCAG
>NW_027016393.1:0-9990 GCF_036934945.1 Oncorhynchus masou masou
AGTGGAGGCTGTCATAGCAGCAATGTTCCAACATCTAGTGGAAAGCCTTCCCAGAAGAGTGGAGGCTGTCATAGCAGCAATGTTCCAACATCTAGTGGAAAGCCTTCCCAGAAGAGTGGAGGCTGTTATAGCAGCAATGTTCCAACATCTAGTGGAAAGCCTTCCCAGAAGAGTGGAGGCTGTCATAGCAGCAATGTTCCAACATCTAGTGGAAAGCCTTCCCAGAAGAGTGGAGGCTGTTATAGCAGCAATGTTCCAACATCTAGTGGAAAGCCTTCCCAGAAGAGTGGAGGCTGTTATAGCAGCAATGTTCCAACATCTAGTGGAAAGCCTTCCCAGAAGAGTGGAGGCTGTTATAGCAGCAATGTTCCAACATCTAGTGGAAAGCCTTGCCAGAAGAGTGGAGGCTGTCATAGCAGCAATGTTCCAACATCTAGTAGAAAGCCTTCCCAGAAGAGTGGAGGCTGTTATAGCAGCAATGTTCCAACATCTAGTGGAAAGCCTTCCCAGAAGAGTGGAGGCTGTTATAGCAGCAAAGGAGGGACCAACTCCATATTAATACCCATGATTTTGGAATGAGATGTTCGACGAGCAGGTAATGCAGCGTATGTTCATATGGCAAGATGTTATTCAAAAAATAATTCAAATACGATGTATTGATTATAAAGAAATGACTTGAAAAAGCTCTCTAAAGAAAGTGTTACAGCTTTTCTATAACAGGGTTCTGGTGTTAAAGACCAGAGGATCATCGAGGTTACGATGTGTTTACAGGAAGTGAGACCTCGTCGACGTAGCCAAAGTAAGGAGGTTGTGTTGTACTTACAGGAAGTGAGACCTGCGTAGATGTAGCCAAAGTAAGGAGGTTGTGTTGTACTTACAGGAAGTGAGACCTCGTAGACGTAGCCAAAGTAAGGAGGTTGTGTTGTACTTACAGGAAGTGAGACCTCGTAGATGTAGCCAAAGTAAGGAGTGCTGTTGTACTTACAGGAAGTGAGACCTCGTAGACGTAGCCAAAGTAAGGAGGTTGTGTTGTACTTACAGGAAGTGAGACCTCGTAGACGTGGCCAAAAGTAAGGAGGTTGTGTTGTACTTACAGGAAGTGAGACCTCATGAGATGTAGCCAAAGTAAGGAGTTGTGTTGTACTTACAGGAAGTGAGACCTCGTAGACGTGGCCAAAGTAAGGAGGTTGTGTTGTACTTACAGGAAGTGAGACCTCGTAGACGTGGCCAAAGTAAGGAGGTTGTGTTGTACTTACAGGAAGTGAGACCTCGTAGACGTAGCCAAAGTAAGGAGGTTGTGTTGTACTTACAGGAAGTGAGACCTCGTAGACGTAGCCAAAGTAAGGAGGTTGTGTTGTACTTACAGGAAGTGAGACCTCGTAGACGTGGCCAAAGTAAGGAGGTTGTGTTGTACTTACAGGAAGTGAGACCTCGTAGACGTAGCCAAAGTAAGGAGGTTGTGTTGTACTTACAGGAAGTGAGACCTCGTAGACGTGGCCAAAGTAAGGTTGTGTTGTACTTACAGGAAGTGAGACCTCGTAGACGTAGCCAAAGTAAGGAGTTCCAACGAAGACTGGAGGAGTGTCTTGGGTGTCGAGGACGTTGATGGTTATGGTGGCTGTAGATGTCAACACCTGATGCTTCCCTTTGTACTGCCCACCCCCATCCTGATGGAAACAACAGAAGGTTAGACATTGGACATGGTAAATAATGACTGATTACCCAGTGCTGATGTTACGAGCTAAAATCACTATTGTGAAGCAACGGTACTCTGCAGAAGTTAACCCTCTGTGTTAAGGCTGTAACGGTGTTTAATAGTGAGGAGGTACCACTTCCCCCTTAATAGAGGAGGTACCACATCCCCCCTTAATAGAGGAGGTACCACATTCCCCCCTTAATAGAGGAGCTACCACATCCCACCCTTAATAGAGGAGGTACCACATCCCCCCTTAATAGAGGAGGTACCACATCCCACCTTAATAGAGGAGGTACCACATCCCCCTTAATAGAGGAGGTACCACATCCCCCTTAATAGAGGAGGTACCACATCCCCCTTAATAGAGGAGGTACCACATCCCCCTTAATAGAGGAGGTACCACATCCCCCCTTAATAGAGGAGGTACCACATCCCCCCTTAATAGAGGAGGTACCACATCCCCCCTTAATAGAGGAGGTACCACATCCCCCCTTAATAGAGGAGGTACCACATCCCCCCCTTAATAGAGGAGGTACCACATCCCCCTTAATAGAGGAGGTACCACATCCCCCTTAATAGAGGAGGTACCACATCCCCCCTTAATAGAGGAGCTACCACATTCCCCCTTAATAGAGGAGCTACATCCCCCCTAATAGAGGAGCTACCACATTCCCCCCTTAATAGAGGAGCTACCACATTCCCCCTTAATAGAGGAGCTACCACATCCCCCTTAATAGAGGAGTGTACCACATCTCCTCCCCTTAATCAGAGGAGCTACCACATTCCCCCTTTAATAGAGGAGGTACCACATCCTCACTTAATAGAGGAGGTACACATCCCTCTTAATAGAGGAGGTACCACATCCCCCTTAATAGAGGGGAGGTACCACATCCCCCCTTAATAGAGGAGGTACCACATCCCCCCTTAATAGAGGAGGTACCACATCCCCCTTAATAGAGGAGGTACCACATCCCCTTAATAGAGGAGGTGCCACATCCCCTTAACAGGGAGGTACCACATCCCCTTAATAGAGGAGGTACCACATCCCCCCTTAATAGAGGAGCTACCACATTCCCCCTTAATAGAGGGAGGTACCACATCCCCTTAATAGAGGAGGTACCACATCCCCCCTTAATAGAGGAGCTACCACATTCCCCCTTAATAGAGGAGGTACCACATCCCCCCTTAATAGAGGAGGTACCACATCCCTTAATAGAGGAGCTACCACATCCCCCTTAATAGAGGAGCTACCACATCCCCCCTTAATAGAGGAGGTACCACATCCCCCATAGAGCAGCTACCACATCCCCCCTTAATAGAGGAGCTACCACATCCCCCTTAATAGAGGAGGTACCACATCCCCCTGATCTGCACATCCAGAGACTCCATCCCACTCATGAAAAATACCTTCTCCAATGGCTTAAAGAGGCGATACTTCAGACTGAGGAGTGAGTTGCACCATGTACATTTCATCCTGCTTTCTATGTGATCAGGCTTCCATTAAAATACACACTTAACATATAATAAAGGGCTTGTGTTGTTGTTTACAAACATCCTGTCGTAAAACAACTTGCTCCTTCACCCAAGACAATTAGTCGATCAGCTGCCATGTGGTGGGGTCAAGGGCCGCGTTGTAGTGTAGCCTTAGGTAAATCAGGGCTGACCCATCACAAGAGCTTAGAGACGGACACACAGGGATATAGGAGAGGAGCTGACCCTCCCAATGAGGCAGAGACAGATATGGAGGAGAGAGAGTTTACCATCCCTCTCAAGCCCAGAGACAGAGACAGAGGAGAGAGAGTTTACCATCCCTCTCAAGCCCAGAGACAGAGATGGAAGAGAGAGAGTTTACCATCCCTCTGAGGCCCAGAGACAGAGATGGAAGAGAGAGAGTTTACCATCCCTCTCAAGCCCAGAGACAGAGACAGAGGAGAGAGAGTTTACCATCCCTCTCAAGCCCAGAGACAGAGATGGAAGAGAGAGTTTACCATCCCTCTCAAGCCTCAGAGACAGAGATGGAAGAGAGTTTACCATCCTCTCAAGCCCAGAGACGGAGATGGACGAGGGATCCTGCCACTTCCTCTCAAGCCCAGAGACAGAGATGGAAGAGAGAGAGTTTACCCTCCCTCTGAGGCCCAGAGACAGAGACAGAGGAGAGAGAGTTTACCCTCCCTCCCTCTGAGGCCCAGAGACAGATACGGAGGAGAGAGAGTTTACCTCCCTCCTCTGAGGCCCAGAGACAGATACGGAGGAGAGAGAGTTTACCCTCCCTCCCTCTGAGGCCCAGAGACAGATACGGAGGAGAGAGAGTTTACTCCTCCCTCTCTCTGAAGCCCAGAGACAGAGACAGAGGAGAGAGAGTTTACTATCCCTCCCTCTGAGGCCCAGAGACAGAGGAGAGAGAGTTTACCATCCCTCTCAAGCCCAGAGACAGAGATATAAGAAAGAGAGAGAGTTCACCCTCCCTCTGAGGCCCAGAGACAGAGACAGAGGAGAGAGAGTTTACCCTCCCTCCCTCTGAGGCCCAGAGACAGATACGGAGGAGAGAGAGTTTACCCTCCCTCCCTCTGAGGCCCAGAGACAGAGGAGAGAGAGTTTACCATCCCTCTCAAGCCCAGAGACAGAGATGGAAGAGAGAGAGTTTACCCTCCCTCCCTCTGAGGCCCAGAGACAGAGGAGAGAGAGTTTACCATCCCTCTGAAGCCCAGAGACAGAGATGGAAGAGAGAGAGTTTACCCTCCCTCCCTCTGAGGCCCAGAGACAGATACGGAGGAGAGAGAGTTTACCCTCCCTCCCTCTGAGGCCCAGAGACAGAGGAGAGAGAGTTTACCCTCCCTCTGAAGCCCAGAGACAGAGACAGAGGAGAGAGAGTTTACCCTCCCTCTCAAGTCCAGAGGGCCAGAAGATATCAGCATACCCAGACCAGACCAGACCAGACAGGTGTGACACATTGCTCTTTGGGGTCTCTTTTAGGTCTTTCACATCTATAAAGCACTTTGTGACAACTGCTGATGTAAAAAGAGCTTTAATAATACTTTTTTTTGGGGGGGGGGGGATTAATTGATTGATGGATTGATTGACACATAGCTAGCCTACACTCACCTTGGCAACCACTATCACAAAGTGTGTTGCTGTGGTCTCGTAGTCGAGCGTCTTGCCTGGTTTGATCCGCAGGACCCCACTGTGGCCGTCGATGGTGAACCTGGTAGTAGTGGTGCCCTGGGAACAGACAGTAAAAGCCTGGATTATGATAATGCATACTGAGATCTAAAGTTAACTACATCTAACTAATCACACCCTCCATTCAGTGACTAATGGCACCCTCCATTCAATGACTAATCACACCCTCCATTCAGTGACTAATCGCACCCTCCATTCAGTGACTAATCGCACCCTCCATTCAATGACTAATCACACCCTCCATTCAATGACTAATCGCACCCTCCATTCAGTGACTAATCACACCCTCCATTCAGTGACTAATCACACCCTCCATTCAATGACTAATCACACCCTCCATTCAGTGACTAATCGCACCCTCCATTCAATGACTAATCGCACCCTCCATTCAATGACTAATTGCACCCTCCATTTAATGACTAATCTCACCCTCCATTCAATGACTAATTGCACCCTCCATTCAGTGACTAATCACACCCTCCATTCGGTGACTAATCTCACCCTCCATTCGGTGACTAATCTCACCCTCCATTCAATGACTAATCGCACCCTCCATTCAATGACTAATCGCACCGTCCATTCAATGACTAATCGCACCCTCCATTCAATGACTAATCGCACCCTCCATTTAATGACTAATAATATATATAATATATCCCATTTAGCATGACGCTATTTAGTCCAAAGCGCACTCTATCAAGTCGGCTGGTGGCCACTACTTTTACATGACTGGGTGGACCTCCATGCAGTGACTCAATCCCACGACGCTTGGCGTTGCAAGCGCCATGCTCTACCGACTGAGCCACACAGGACCCCTAATTGCACCCTCCATTCAGTGACTAATCACACCCTCCATTCGGTGACTAATCTCACCCTCCATTCACTGACTAATCGCACCCTCTATTCAGTGACTAATCACACCCTCCATTCAATGACTAATCACACCCTCCATTCAATGACTAATGGCACCCTCCATTCAATGACTAATGGCACCCTCCATTCAATGACTAATCACACCCTCCATTCAGTGACTAATCGCACCCTCCATTCAATGACTAATCGCACCGTCCATTCAATGACTAATCACACCCTCCATTCAATGACTAATCGCACCCTCCATTTAATGACTAATTGCACCCTCCATTCAGTGACTAATCACACCCTCCATTCGGTGACTAATCTCACCCTCCATTCACTGACTAATCGCACCCTCTATTCAGTGACTAATCACACCCTCCATTCAATGACTAATCACACCCTCCATTCAGTGACTAATCACACCCTCCATTCAATGACTAATGGCACCCTCCATTCAATGACTAATGGCACCCTCCATTCAATGACTAATCACACCCTCCATTCAGTGACTAATCACACCCTCCATTCAATGACTAATGGCACTGTCCATTTCAATGACTCATCACACCCTCCATTCAATGACTAATCACACCCTCCATTCAGTGACTAATCACACCCTCCATTCAATGACTAACAGTCACACATCAAACTCAACCAATTCCACATCACACATCAAACCCAACCAATACCACAACAGACATCAAATCCAACCAAAACCACATCACACATCAAACCAACCAATAACATCACACATCTAAATATAGCTAAAACAACCAATAACAGTCGACATATGAACTGTTTCCTTGCTGATGGCCAAAAGCTACCCTAAGCTTCAGCTAAGCCCTCAATAACTTACTAAAATGTAATTGAAATGTAATCCACTAGAGGGGCACCATTTCCTGCCTCCACTCTAGTGTAAAAGGAATTGTTTTCTCCACAGATGGCTTCCTTCCTGTTTTTATCCAATACATGCCCTTACCATCCATCTGGTCCGTTTTACACTGAACAAAAATATAAATCATAACATGCAACAACTTCAATGATTTTACTGAGTTACAGTTCAAATAAGGAAATAAATTCATTAGGTCCTAATCTATGGATTTCATATGACTGGGAACGCAGATATGCATCTGTTGGTCACAAATACCTTTATAATAAAGGTAGGGCCGTGGATCAGAAAACCAGTCAGTATCTGGTGAGACCATTTGCCTCATGCAGCGTGACACATCTCCTTCGCATAGAGTTGATCAAGCTGTTGATTGTGGCCTGTGAAATGTTGTCAAACTCTGTTCACAACGTTGACATCAGCAAACCGCTCCACCATGCAATCCCATACACGCTGTCTGCCATCTGCACGGTTGATACCAGGATTCATCCGTTAAGAGCACACTTCTCCAGCGTGCCAGTGGCCATCTAAGGTGAGCATTTACCCACTGAAGTCAGTCACGACGCCGAACTGCAGTCTGGTCAAGACCCTGGTGAAGACGACAAGCATGCAGATGAGCTTCCCTGAGACGGTTTCTGACAGTTTGTGCAGGAATTCATCAGTTGTGCAAACCCACAGTTTCCTCAGCTGTCCTGGTGGCTGGTCTCAGACAATCCCACAGGAGAAGAAGCCTGATGTTGCATGGTCTGCTGTTGTGAGGCTGGTTGCACGCCAAATTCTCTAAAAGGACATTGGAAGCGACTTATGTTAGAGAAATGAACATTCAATTATCTGACAACAGCTCTGGTGGACATTCCTGCAGTCAGTGTGCCAATTACACGTTCCCTCAACTTGAGACATCTGTGGCATTGTGTTGTTTGACAAAACTACACATTTTAGAGTGAGCTTTTATTGTCCCCAGGACAAGGTGCACCTGTGTAATGATCATGCTGTTTAATCAGCTTCTTGATTTGCCACACCTGTCAGGTGGATGGATTATCTTGGCAAATGAGAAATACTCACTAACAGGGATGTAAACAAATTTGTGCACAACATTTGAGAAAAATAAGCTTTTTTTGTACGTATGAAACATTTCTGGGATCTTTTATTTCAGATCATGAAACATGAGACCAACACTTTACATGTTGCGTTTATATTTTTGTTCAGTGTATATTATCAGTTGGTACAGAATGTAACACCAAGGTTGTGGATCGATTCCCAAGACCACCATACGTAAATTATAAAAACGTCTGCTAAATGGCATATACACTCAGTGGCCACATTATTAGGTACACCAAACTGTTCACGAACATGGTTCGCTCCTACAGACAGTGAGGCAGGTGGCCGTGACTTGGTATATAAAGCAGGCAGACAGGCATCGAGACATTCAGTTACTGTTCCATTGAACGTTAGAATGGGCAAAACGTTATGCTGGCTGACAGTTTGTTACGCTGTCCTTACGAACCGCAAAGCATATCCTTACAGCGCTATGTACCAGTATGTTAGCTACGGTTAACTACATAACGTGTGTATATTAACTAAGCAACTGAGTGTAATATTGTCGTCTGTGCCAGGCCGGCCTCCTGGGCTTTTCCACGCACGACAGCGTCTAGGGTTTACAGAGAACGGTGCGACAAACAGAAACATCCAGTCAGCGGCAGTCCTGTGGGTGAAAAAACCAGCTTGTTGATGAGACAGGTTGTAGGAGAATGGCAAGAATCGTGCTAATAAGGGGGCCACAAACAGACAAATAACGGCGCAGTACAACAGCGGTGTGCAGAACGGCATCTCGGAACGCACAGCTCGTCGATCCTTGTCACGGACGGGTTATTACAGCAGGCGACCACACCGGGTTCCACTGCTATCAGCTAAAAACAAGAAGAAGACTCTCCAGCGGACACACGATCACCAACACTGGACAATTAAGGCGTGAAAAAAACATTGCCTGGTCCGATGAATCACAGGCTGGAGTCAACGGTACAGGCTGGTGTCGACGGTACAGGCTGGTGTCAACGGTACAGGCTGGTGTCGACAGGTACAGGCTGGAGTCAACGGTACAGGCTGGTGTCGACGGTACAGGCTGGTGTCAACGATACAGGCTGGTGTCGACGGTACAGGCTGGTGTCGACGGTACAGGCTGGTGTCGACGGTACAGGCTGGTGTCGACGGTACAGGCTGGTGTCGACGGCACAGGCTGGTGTCGCACTGGTACAGGCTGGTGTGAACGCAGGGGCAGGCTGGTGTCGACGGTGACAGGCTGGTGTCGACAGGTACAGGCTGGTGTCGACCCGGTACAGGCTGGTGTCAACGGTACAGGCTGGTGTCGACGGTACAGGCTGGTGTCGACGGTACAGGCTGGTGTCGACGGTACAGGCTGGTGTCGACGGTACAGGCTGGTGTCGATCGGTACAGGCTGGTGTCGACTGGTACAGGCTGGTGTCAACGGTACAGGCTGGTGGCAACAGGTACAGGCTGGTGTCGACAGGTACAGGCTGGGTGTCGACAGGTACAGGCTGGTGTCGACAGGTACAGGCTGGTGTCGACTGGTACAGGCTGGTGTCGACGGTGACAGGCTGGTGTCGACGGTACAGGCTGGTGTCGACGGTACAGGCTGGTGTCGACGGCACAGGCTGATGTCGCGGCACAGGCTGGTGTCAACGGTACAGGCTGGATGTCGACGGATACAGGCTGGTGTCGACGGTACAGGCTGGTGTCAACGGTACAGGCTGTGTCGACGGTACAGGCTGGCAACGGTACAGGCTGGTGGCGGTGCTGTAATGGTGAGGGGGAATGTTTTTCCTGATACATGTCGGGTCCCTTGATAACAATTGAGCGACGTTTGAATGCCACACATTCTAGAATCCAGGCCCAAGGATTCAGCTTGTTCTGGAGGCAAAGGGGGGTCCAAAGTGGTACTAAATAGAGGGGGTCCAAACTGGTACTAAATGGAGGGGGTCCAAACTGGTACTAAATGGAGGGGTCCAAACTGGTACTAAATGGAGGGGGTCCAAACTGGCACTAAATGGAGGGAGTCAAACGGTCCAAACTAGGTACTAAATGGAGGGGGTCCAAACTGGTACTAAATGGAGGGCGGTCCAAACTGGTACTAAATAGAGGGGGTCCAAACTGGTACTAAATGGAGGCTGGGGTCCAAACTGGTACTAAATGGAGGGGTCCAAACTGGTACTAAATGGAGGGGGTCCAAACTGGTACTAAATGGAGGGGTCAAACTGGTCACTAAATGGAGGGGTCCAAACTGGTACTAAATGGAGGGGTCCAAACTTTGAGTACTAAATGGCGGGGGTCCCAGAAAACTAGGTACTAAATGGAG
>NW_027016394.1:0-9988 GCF_036934945.1 Oncorhynchus masou masou
ATCCTGCCAAGGCATCAGCTACTCTTCCTGGGGTTTATTATGGGTCCCCATTAGCTGCTATCAAGGCATCAGTTACTCTTCCTGGGGTCCGGCAAAATTAAGGAAGTTATACAATTTTAAAAACGTTACAATACATTCATTACAGATTTCACAACACACTAAGTGTGTGCCCTCAGGCCCCTACTCCACTACCACAGATCTACAACACAAAATCCATGTGTACGTGTGTGTATGTTATTGTGTGTATGTATGCATGTGCCTGTGCCTATGTTTATGTTGCTTCACAGTCCCTGCTGTTCCTTAAAGTGTATTTGTATCTATTTTTAAAATCTGATTCTACTGCTTGCATCAGTTACCTAATGTGGAATATAGTTCCATGTAGTCATGGCTCTATGTAGTACTGTGCGCCTCCCATAGTCTGTTCTGGACTTGGGGACTGTGAAGAGACCTCCAGTGGCATGTCTTGTGGGGTATGCATGGGTGTCTGAGCTGTGTGCTAGCATTTTAAACGGACAGCTCGATGCTTTCAACATGTCAATAGCTCTCATAAATTCAAGTAGTGATGACGTCAATCTCTCCTCCACTTCGAGCCAGGAGAGATTGACATGCATATCATTAATGCTAGCTCTACATGTACATCCAAGGGCAAATCGGGCGGTCCTACTCTGAGCCAATTGCAATTTTCCTAAATCCCTCTTTGTGGCACCTGACCACATGACTGAACCGTAGTCCAGATGCAACAAGACTATAGCCTGTAGTACCTGCCTTGTTGATAGTGCTCCATACTCGTCCTGAGGTGCGTGTTAGTCGACTGGTTAAGATGGTGCCAGCCTCACGCACCAGGCCTCCTGTGCACCTTCCTAGCCTTACACGTCCTATGCCAGCACTGCTCTCAAGATCTCCAGTACGCCTTCACAGTCTAGCCCATCCTGTGCCACCTTCACACACCAGCCCTCCAGTGGCAGCTCCCCGCACCAGGCTTCCTGTGCGTGTCCTCAGCCCAGTACCACCAGTGTCAGCACCACGCATCAGACCTGCAGTGCGCCTCGCCTCTACAGCGCTGCCGGAGCCTTCCTCCTCTCCTGCGCTGCCGGAGTCTGCCGCCTGTTCAGCGCTGCCCGAGCCTTCCTCCTCTCCTGCGCTGCCGGAGCCTCCCGCCTGTTTAGCGCTGCCGGAGCCTTCCTCCTCTCCTGCGCTGCCGGAGTCTCCCGCCTGTTCAGCGCTGCCGGAGCCTTCCTCCTCTCCTGCGCTGCCCAAGATCTCCCGCCTGTTCAGCGCTGCCGAGCCTTCCTCCTCTCCTGCGCTGCGGAGTCTCCCGCTGTTCAGCGCTGCCGGAGCCTTCCTCCTCTCCTGCGCTGCACGGAGCCTCCCGCCCTGTTCAGCGCTGCCGGAGCCTTTCTCCTTTCCTGCGCTGCCGGAGTCTCCCGCCTGTTCAGCGCAGCCAGAGCCTTCCTCCTCTACAGCGCTGCTGGAGTCTCCCGCCTGTTCAGCGCTGCCGGAGCTTTTCTCCTCTCCTGCGCTGCCGGAGTCTCCCGCCTGTTCAGCACTGCCAGAGCCTTCCTCCTCTACAGCGCTGCTGGAGTCTCCTGCCTGTTCAGCGCAGCCAGAGCTGCCAGCCTGCATGGAACAGCCTGTGCTGCCAGTCTGCAAGAAGCTGTCAGTCTGCAAGGAGCTGTCAGTCTGCATGGAGCAGCCAAGAACATGAGGAGCTGCCAGTCTGCAAGAAGCCGCCAGAGCTGTCAGTCTACATGGAGCAGCCAAACCGCCAGTCAGCATGGGTAGCCAGATCCGTCAGTATGCCAGGATCCGCCAGTCAGCCAGACTCTTCCAGATCTGCCAGTCAGCCAGACTCTTCCAGATCTGCCAGTCAGCCAGACTCTTCCAGATCTGCCAGTCAGCCAGACTCTTCCAGATCTGCCAGTCAACCAGACTCTTCCAGATCTGCCAGTCAACCAGACTCTTCCAGATCCGCCAGTCAACCAGACTCTTCCAGATACGCCAGTCAGCCAGGATCTGCCAGAACCGCCAGCCAGGATCTGCCGGATCCAACTACCTGCCTGAGCTTCCTCTTAGTGCTGAGCTTCCTCTCAGTGCTGGGCTTCCTCTCAGTGCTGGGCTTCCTCTCAGTGCTGAGCTTCCCCTCAGTGCTGAGCTTCCCCTCAGTGCTGAGCTTCCCCTCAGTGCTGAGCTTCCCCTCAGTGCTGAGCTTCCTCAGTCCCAAGCTGCCCCTCAGTCCCGAGCTGCCCCTCAGTCCCGAGCTGACCCTCAGTCCCGAGCTGACCCTCAGTTCCGAGCTGCCCCTCAGTCCAGTGGGGTTCTGGGTGAGGACTACGAGGCCATGGTCGGCGGCGAGGGTGGACTATCCTAGGACGCGAGGAGGAGGGACTAAGACATTTATAGAGTGGGGTCCACGTCCCGCGCCGGAGCCGCCACCATGGACAGACGCCCACCCGGACCCTCCCTATTGTTTTGATGTGCGTCCGGGAGTCCGCACCTTAGGGGGGAGGTTCTGTCATGCCCTGGTCGAAATATATTATGTTTATCTTTATTTATTTGGTCAGGCCAGGGTGTGACATGGGTTTTTGTGGTGTGTTTTGTCTTGGGGGTGTGTAGCATAGTCTATGGCTGCCTGAGGCGGTTCTCAATCAGAGTCAGGTGATTATCGTTGTCTCTGATTGGGAACCATATTTAGGCAGCCATATTCTTTGAGTATTTCGTGGGTGGTTGTTCCTGTCTCTGTGTTTGTTGTCACCAGATAGGCAGTATAGGTTTTCACGTTCCATTTGTTGTTTTGTATTTCATGTTTAGTTCAATTTCATTAAAGAACATGAATAACCACCACGCTGCATTTTGGTCCGCTTCTCCTTCAACAGACGAACGCCGTTACATGCAGTCATTTCAGTCACTGTAGTAGCTGACGTGTATAGTCTTGAGTCATCCGCATACATAGACACACTGCCTTTACTCAAAGCCAGTAAAGATGCCGTTAGTAAAGATTGAATAGATTGAATTAACCTGTTGATGCTCTGGGGGCGCAATTTCATTTTTGGATGAAAAACGTTCCCGTTTTAAACAAGATATTTTGTCACAAAAAGATGCTCGACTATGCATATAATTGCTACCGTTCGAAAGAAAACACTCTGACGTGTCCAGAAATACAAAGATCTTCTCTGTGCGTGTCCTAAAACGTGAGCTTCAGGCAAAACCAAGATGAGATGGCATCCAGGAAATGACAAGGATTTTTGAGGCTCTGTTTTTCAAGATCTCCTTATATGGCTGTGAACGCAAGAGGAATTAGTCAGCCCTTTCTGTCGTTTCCCCAAGGTGTCTGCAGCATTGTGACGTATTTGTGGGCAGATCATTGGAAGATTGACCATAACAGACCACATTTACCACGTGTCCGCCCGGTGTCCTGCGCCGAAATTGGTGCGCAAAAGTCACCTGCCAGTATTTTTCCATGGGACACAGAGAGGAAAGCAAGCTTCCTGAACTGCATGTCAATGAAGAGATATGTGAAAAAACACCTTGAGGATTGATTCCAATAACGTTTGCCATGTTTCGGTCGATATTATGTAGTTAATCCGGAAAAAGTTTCACGTTGTGGGTGACTGCATTTTCGGTTCGTTTCGGTAGCCAGACGCAATGTAGAAAGCGGAACGATTTCTCCTACACACAGACGCTTTCCAGGAAACACTGCGCATTTGGTATGTGACTGAGACTCTCCTCATTGAAAACATCAGAAGCTCTTCAAAGGTAAATGATTTTATTTATTTGGTTATCTGGTTTTTGTGAAAATGTTGCGTGCTACATGCTACACAAAATGCTATGCTAACTTGCATACTCTTACACAAATTAGTCAATTTCTATGGTTCAAAAGCATATTTTGAAAATCTGAGATGACAGTGTTGTTAAGAAAAGGCTAAGCTTGAGAGCAAAACGCATTATTTTAATTTTATTCCGATTTTTCAGAAATCGTTAATGTTGCGTTATGCTAATGAGCCTGAGGCTTTAGTCCGATCCCCGGATCCGGGATGGGGAGTTTCAAGAGGTTAATCTACCTGGATTATGTTGGACATCCATTAAAGAACACCCTCTGTGTTCTGTTAGACAGGTAACTCTTTATCCACAATATAAACTCAGCAAAAAAGCACGTCCTCTCACTGTCAACTGCGTTTATTTTCAACAAACTTAACACCCTTCTCATTTGGGTGAAGGAAAAATCAGGGAAGCTTGGGCGAGTTGCTGTGGGGAGTGCAGGACAGATGACCGGGGTAGGGGTAGCCAGGTGGAAAGCATATGTGATCGTAGAAAAATGCTTATCGAAATTATAGTGGATTTATCAGTGGTGACAGTGTTTCCTAACCTCAGTGAAGTGGGCAGCTGGGAGGAGGTGCTCTTATTTTCCATGGACTTTACAGTGTCCCAGAACTTTTTTGAGTGTGTGCTACAGGATGCAAAATTCTGCTTGAAAAAGCTAGCCTTAGCTTTCCTAACTGCCTGTGTATATTGGTTCCTAACCCTGAAAAGTTGCATGGATGAGTCAACAGGCATGGCGGACCTGCCACAACTCCTGCTATATGTCCGTTACGTTTATGGGGGTCAATTAAGGAAGACATCCTCTTCTGCAAACCAATGGAAACATGAGAGGATATTTTTAAAGTACTGGACAGCTTTGTGACATCAAATGGACTTTGGTGGTCAAGATGTGTTGGTATCTGTACTGATGGCGCAAAAGCCATGACAGGGAGACATAGTGGAGTGGTAATGCGCGTGCAAGCAGTTGCTCCCAAGCAGTTGCTCCCAAGCAGTTCCAGACGCCATTTGGGTACACTGCAGCATCCACCGAGAGGCCCTTGCTGCCAAGGGAATGCCTGACAGCTTGAAGTATGTTTTGGACACTACAGTGAAAATGGTTAACTTTTTTATAGCAAGGCCCCTGAATTATCGTGTATTTTCTGCATTATGCAATGATATGGGCAGCGACCATGTAATGCTTTTACAACATACGCTGGTTATCAAGGGGCAAAGTATTGACACATTTTTTTTAAATTGAGAGACAAGCTTAAAGTTTCTTTACTGACCATAATTTTCACTTGTATGACCGCTTGCATGATGACGAGTTTCTCACACGACTGGCCTATCTGGGTGATGTCTTTTCTAGCCTGAATGATCTGAATCTAGGATTACAGGGACTCTCTGCAACTATATTCATTGTGCAGGACAAAATTGAGGCTATGATTAAGAAGTTGGAGCCCTTTTCTGTTTGCATTTTAACAAGGTCTTTCCATCTTTGTATGATTTTTTGTGTGCAAAGGAATTCAAGCTTACAGACAATGTCAAATGTGATATAGCGAAGCACCTGAGTGAGCTGGGTGCGCAGTTACGCAGGTACTTTCCTGGAAAGGACGACACAAACAACTGGATTCATTATCTCTATCATGCCCTGCCTCAGTCCACTTACCAATATCTGAACAAGAGAGCATCATTTAATCAGAAGCCACTGCCAGATTTCTGGATAGGGCTGCACTCAGAGTTTCTTGCCTTGGCAAATCACACTGTTAAGACACTGATGCCCTTTGCAACCACGTACCTATGTGAGAATAGTTCTCGGTCCTCACTAGTATGAAAACTAAATACAGACATAGACTGTGTGGAAAGAAAAGGATTTAAGACTGAAACTCTCTCCAAAATAACCCAACATTTGCAGAGTTGTGTGCATCCCTTCCGTACCCCATCTCATTAACATGTGGTGAATTATTCACAATTTTTGATGATCAGGTTTTATATGTAAGATGGCTAAATAAAGAGCAAAATTATTGATTATTATTATATTATTATTTGTCCCCTGGTTCTATAAGAGCTCTTTGTCACTTACCATGACCCGGGTGACAAAACTCACACTCATTCTTATGTTTAATAAATGTATGCGTATAGTGTGTGTGTGGCAGCCTTACAATGATGACAAAAAAAAATTGAGAGTGCGCTAACCCTGGTGCTATAGAAGGGGTACACAACTGGAGGTTGAATGTTTGAAGGGTGCGGGACTATAAAAATGTTGGGAACCACTGCTCTAGCAGATTAGTAAGAATGTCTCATCCCATGTTCAAGAATGGCCTTTCCCTTTATTACGATTACAAACTCTCTTTTGGTTATTTAGAAAATAATATAATCTAAAACATCGCTATTTTTTATAACAAGCCATAGAAAGTTGGTATCAATTTCATTTTAATCCACCAGAAAAGACCGAACAAATATTACAACAAATATTATGGTTAAACTCAAATATACAAAAATAAAAATGCTTCTAAAAATTTTTTTTTAATGAAAAGGTATAATCTTTGTAAATTATATCATAAATAGGACTGGTGGAGTTATGTCACACATGCAGCTAACAAAAATATATGGAAATGTCTGCTCTACCCAAAATTACATCCAACTAATCCAGTATGGATCGAACAGAAAGAATACACCGGGGCCCCTCGGTGTCCAGAGAGAGCGGAGGAACCTCCTGCACCTCAGATTCCTGGAGCAGGCCAGCCACCACCGGCCTGAGGAGGGACATATGGAACGAGGGGTTAATACGGTAATCGGGGGGAAGCTGTAACCTGTAACTAACCTTGTTTAGTCTCCTCAGGACTTTAAATGGCCCCACAAACCGCGGCCCCAGCTTCCGGCAGGGCAGGTGGAGGGGCAGATGGAGGGTCGAGAGCCAGACCCGGTTCCCCTGTGCGAAAACCGGGGCCTCACTGCAGTAACGGTCGGTGTTGGCTTCCTGGAACAGCACGGCCAGCTGAAGGTGTACATGGGTGGCGTCCCAGGTCTCATCCTAGCGCCTGAACCAGTTGTCCACCGCAGGAGCCTCGATCTGACTCTGATGCCAAGGTGCCAGAACCAGCTGGTACCCCAGTACGCACTGGAAGGGGGAGAGGTTAGTGGAGGAGTGGCGGAGTGAGTTCCTAGCCATCTCGGCTCAGGGCCCGAATGCCGCCCACTCCCCCGGACAGCCCTGGCAATAAGACAACAGAAACCTACCCACATCCTGGTTCACTCTCTCCGCCTGCCCATTACTCTCAGGGTGAAAACACGAGATAAGGCTGATCGAGACCCCTAGACGTTCCATGAACGCCCTCCAGACCCTCGACGTGAACTGGTGACCCCGATCAGACACTATATCCTCAGGCATCCTGTAGTGCCGGAAGACATAGTAAACAAGGCCTCCGCAGTCTGTAGGGCCGTAGGGAGACCGGGCAGAGGGAGGATGGCAGGACTTAGAGAAACGATCCACAACAACCAGGATCGTAGAGTTCCCCTGTGAGGGGGAGATCGGTAAGGAAATCGACTGACAGTTGCAACCATGGCCGCTGTGGAACCGGGTAAGGGGTGTGGCTTACCTCTGGGCAGGTGCCTAGGAGCCTTACACTGGGGGCACACAGAGCAGAAGGAAACATAAACCCTCACATCCTTGGCCAAAGGTAGGCTACCAGTACTTCCCACTCAAACAGGGCACCATCCGACCGATGCCTGGATGACCAGAGGCGTGACGTGTGGACCCAATAGATCAAACGGTCACAGACAGCAGACTGAACAGACAGACACCCAGCGGGACACTGGAGGGAGCCGGGCTCTGCACGTAATGCCTGCTCAATGCCCGCGTCCAGCTCCCACACTACCGGCACCACCAGGCAGGAGGCCGGGAGTATGGGGGTAGGATCCATGGGCCGCTCCTCTGTGTCATACAGCTAGGACAGTGCATCTGCCTTCACATTCTGGGAAACTGGTCTGTAGGAAAGGGTGAAAACAAAACGGGTGAAAAACATGGCCCACCTTGCCTGATGAGGATTCAGGCTCCTCGCTGCCTGGATGTACTCCAGGTTGTGGTGGTCAGTCCAGATGAGAAAAGGGTGTTTAACCCCCTCAAGCCAATGTCTCTACTTCACAGTGATCTGGTTTAGGGCTCGATAGTCAATACACGGGCGCAGACCTCCCTCCTTCTTCTTCACAAAAAATAAACTTGAGGAGGCGGGTGAAGTAGAGGACCGAATGTATCCCTGTCGCAGGGATATGCGCAACTGGTCGATGGAAGTCAAATGGAGAGCAGAGATGAGTGAACAGGCACACTTTATTCAGGAAGAGGAAAACAGCCTGACGCGACTGTGTCACAACACTCCGGCCCAAGGAAAAAGCAAGCTAACAAATTACACAAACAGGTACAAGTAACAAAACCACGGGTTACAAACAATACCCGGCGCAAAACCAGCCTGTAGCGTCACACACGTAATGAAACAAACAATACCACACACAGACATGGGGGGAACAGAGGATAATATACATGTGGAGTAATGAGGGGATGTAAACCAGATGTGTGGAAAAACAAGACAAAACAAATGGAAAATGAAAGGTGGAGTGGCGATGGCTAGAAGACCGGTGACGTCGACCGCCGAATGTCGCCCGAACAAGGAGAGGGCCCGACTTCGGCGGGAGTCATGACAGCACGCTGCAAAGCAACTTCCACTTAGGGTTGCGAACATAATAAAAAATATTGCATAATGAAATTACACGTGGGGAAAAAAACAAGAAGCAGCGTGTAAGTATAAGGCAGAATGATTTGCACGGCTTGGTTATTAGCCAGAGTTCATATTCAACATGCATACTCCCTGATTACTTCATAGCACACTGCCTGCTCTGAGCAAGATTTACTCATTCTAATTCTGCAAATTGTGAATTCCAATAGTGCATTCTAGAATCCCAGCCAGTCTTTTGTTCTGATGCCTTAATCGTTGATCTGCTGTGCAGAGGCTTTAATACCTCAGTATGACCACATAATATAAAGAATTGGAGAGAAACATCTAATGAACTGGGCCTCCCCAAACGCTCATTTCCCTTAAATCATACAGTATAAGTGAGAAGTATTGTAACACGTTCAAAGTCTATTGTTATTTGGCTGGTTTTAACGTCTTGATACTCCCCATCCCGGATCCGGGATCGTGACTAAAGCCTCAGGCTCATTAGCATAACGCAACGTTAACGATTTCTGAAAATCGCAAATAAAATGAAAATAATGCGCCTGCTCTCAAGCTTAGCCTTTTCTTAACAACACTGTCATCTCAGATTTTCAAAATATGCTTTTGAACCATAGCAAATAAATAATTTGTGTAAGAGTATTGCAAGCTAGCTTAGCATTTTGAGTAGCATTTAGCACGCAACATTTTCACAAAAACCAGATAACCAAATAAATAAAATCATTTACCTTTGAAGAGCTTCGGATGTTTTAAATGAGGAGACTCTCAGTTACATAGCAAATGTTCAGTTTTTCCTGAAAGAATCTTTGTGTAGGAGAAATCGCTCCGTTTTGTACATCACATTTGGCTACCGAACCGAACCGAAAATTCAGTCACCAAAACGTCAAACTTTTTCAGAATTAACTCCATAATATCGACCGAAACATGGCAAACATTGTTTAGAATCAATCCTCAAGGTGTTTTTTCACATATCTCTTCATTGATATGCAGTTCGTGGAAGCCTGCTTTCCCCTCAGAATTGCATGGAAAAATACCAGCAGCTGAAAAAGACGCACCAATCTCGACAGAGGACACCGGGCGGACACCTGGAAAATGTAGTCTCTTATGGTCAATCTTCCAATGATATGCCTACAAATACGTCACAATGCTGCAGACACCTTGGGGAAACGACAGAAAGGGCAGGCTCATTCCTGTCGCATTCACAGCCATATAAGGAGACAATGGAAAACAGAGCCTCAAAAATCCTGCTGATTTCCTGGTTGCCATTTCATCTTGGTTTTGCCTGTAGCTCCCGTTCTAGGGCACCCACAGACAATATCTTTGCAGTTCTGGAAAATTCAGAGTGTTTTCTTTCCAAGGCTATCAATTATATGCATAGTCGAGCATCTTTTTGTGACAAAATATCTTGTTTAAAACGGGAACGTTTTTCATCCAAAAATGAAATTGCGCCCCCAGAGTTTCAAGTGGTT
>NW_027016395.1:0-9987 GCF_036934945.1 Oncorhynchus masou masou
GGTAGACAGATGTCAGTAGTGTTTCAGACAAGCAGGTAGACAGGTGTCAGTACAGACAAGCAGGTAGACAGGTGTCAGTAGTGTTCCCTACAGACAAGCAGACAAGCAGGTAGACAGTGTCAGTAGTGTTCCCTACAGACAAGCAGGTAGAGACAGGTATGTAGACAGGGTGTCAGTAGTGTTCCCTACAGATGTCAGTAGGACAGGTAGACAGGTGTCAGTAGTGTTCCCTACAGACAAGCAGGTAGACACAGGTGTTCCCTACAGACAAGCAGGTAGAGAGAGTGATGTTCCCCTACAGACAGGTATGCAGACAGGTGTCAGTAGTGTTCCCTACAGACAAGGAGGTAGACAGGTATCAGTAGTGTTCCCTACAGACAGGTATGCAGACAGGTGTCAGTAGTGTTCCCTACAGACAAGCAGGTAGACAGGTGTCAGTAGTGTTCCTACAGACAGGTATGCAGACAGGTATGCAGACAGGTGTCAGTACTGTTCCCTACAGACAAGCAGGTAGACAGGTGTCAGTAGTTTTCCTACAGACAGGTATGCAGACAGGTGTCAGTAGTGTTCCCTACAGACAAGCAGGTAGACAGGTGTCAGTAGTGTTCCCTACTGACAGGTGTATAAAAGGCCCAGACCCCTTCTACTCCCAGGGTGGCTCTCTGGAAACTCTCCCATCGTTGAGCAAGTTCCACTAATCCTCTACTACTACACACCCAATCTGTGTGTGTGTGCATCTGTGTGTATGTGAGAGAGAGAGGACCATTGGGATTTCCCTCTAATTAATTCAATATTGTATGGGGCAGGGTCAGGCGTGAGGGAAGTGGTAAGTCTGGGTGTTTGTTTGTTTGTGTGTGATTGAGTGAGGTGGGAGTGGTGGTGGTGGTGGGCAGTGAGTGAGTGAGTGAGTGAGTGAGTGAGTGAGGGTCCGCTCACCAACCAAGAATTCACAAAATGGGGCAAACAGAATTCTGCAAAAAATATCCTCTGTGTACAACATAAAACACCAAATAGTGCATGCAGAGCAGAATTAGGCCGATAGCCGCTAATGATCAAAATCCAGAAAACAGTTGTTAAATTATACAACCACCTAAAAGGAAGAGATTCCCAAACCTTCCATAACAAATCCAACACCTACAGGGAAATTAACCTGGAGAGAGGAGTCCTTAAGCAAGCTGGTCCTGGGGCTCTGTTCACAAACACAAACAGACCCAAAAGAGCCCCAGGACAGCAACACAAGTAGACCCAACCAAATCATGAGGAAAACAATGGAAAGGATTTACAAAAATACAAAGCAAACTAGAATGCTATTTGAGAGTACACAGTGGCAGAATACCTGACCACCGTGACTGACGCAAACTTAAGGAAAGCTTTGACTATGTACAAGCTCAGTGAGCATAGCCATGCTATTGAGAAAGGCCACTGTAGGCAGACCTGGCTCACAATAGAACAGGCTATGTGCACATTGCCCTATAATGAGAAAACTGAGCTGCACTCCTAAACTCCTGCTAAATGTATGACCATATTAGAGACACATATTTCCGTCAAATTGCACAGATCCACAAAAGAATTTGAAAACAAACCCAATTTTGATAAACTCCCATATCTACTGGGTGAAATACCACAGTGTGCCACGACTCCCACCGGGGTGGCTCCTCTTCCTGTTCCGGCGGCGCTCGGCAGTCGTCGTTACCGGTCTACTAGCTGCCACCGAACTCTTTTCCCCTTTCTGTTGGTTTTGTCTTATTGGTTACACCTGTTTCTTGTTTAGGTTTTAGTTGGGCTGTTTAAGCCGGTAATGCCCGCCTGCTCTTTGTGCGGCCTTATTTTCCTCTGTTCATGTTTGTGGTTGTGCGTTTTTTTTGTTTTCTCCGGACTGGTTGGGTCCTGTTTTGGGGCCAGTCTTGCTATTGCGCCTGGTGTTTGGCGTGACCATTCCTGCGCCGAATAAAACATTGTCCTTTACCTCTGCTTCCTGCGCCTGACTCGCACCCACTACGCATAGAAGTGCTACACAGTAGCAAGATGTGTGACCTGTTGCCACAAGAAAAGGACAACCCATATTTATGGTTGTTTATTTTCCCCTTTGTACTTTACTATTTGCATAACGTCACAACACTGTATATACACATAATATGACATTTTAAATGTGTGATGTGTACTGTTAATTTGTATTGTTTATTTCACTTTTGTTTTATCTATTTCACTTGCTTTGGAAATGTTAACATATGTTTCCCATGCCAATAAAGCCCTTGAATTGAATTGAGAGAGAGAGCAAGAGAGAGAGAGAGTTTGGTTATGATTAAAAACTTGTTCTTTAGATGTTGAAAGAGAGAGTAGATCTAATTAGATGCTGTGAACTGTGAGGGTGTGAGTTACCTCTCTCTTTGTCTCTTCTCTTCTCCTTCTTTCTCATTCTCTTTGATGCTGAGCACTGGAGGAAAGAGACCTAGAGATAGCTGTAGTGGGAGGAGAGGACAAATTGTCTCTGTTTTCACCTACAGTAGACACACTCAGCACCCTTCACCCTGTTTGATCAGACAAGCAGAAGATTGGTCATCTGGGGATGAGAGACAGAGGACAGAGGGGGATGTACTGGCATTGCTCAGCACCTGGCGAGGGGCGGGGTGCTTTAGTTCATCACACTACAGGTTTCATCAGAACATCAACAGTGTTCTGTCCTTAGAACAATCTCTCACAGTCTCACTTCATCCATGTTCTCCAGACATCACATTTTGAATTTGCTCCAAATTTCAAAAAGTGTTTTTGACACCCTGGGTTAATTCCTGCTGCTCTGCATCGTTCATTTCTCCATTTCAAAGTTAAGGGTTAAGTCTAGGCACTCATTCCAAATGGTTATGGTAAGGGTTAAGGGTTTGGGACAGTCTCCTGGACTGGGATCAATATACAACCTTGTAATCCAGAGTCGTGGGATTATACCCGTCCGCCATCCCCGTCCACAACGCTGTTCCAAAACCCAAGCCTACTTGGTGGTAATAGCGCCACTGTTGCCCCTAGTGGCCGGTTTCAAGGCATTTCCCAACGTCCTCTGGACATGGACAGACGTCCAATCTCCCTGGTTCTATCTTGTGTTAGTAAAGGTCCATGCAGCTGTTTATAACTCAATATTATATCATGTCTGAATAACCATTAAGTACCTTACTGTAATTGTTTTCAATTAAAATGGTCAAAAAGACACTCAAATGTTCTTTTGGCAAAGAGCAATTTCTCAAGCTAGAACTTTTCTAAGACTGTCTGAGAGTGGTCTGAGTGGGGAGGGGAAAACTTAAAACTAGCTGATAATGGCAGAGAGGTTTGGAACTCTCTTTTTTATTGGTCTATTAACTAACTTACCGCCTGGTGATGTCACAAGCCAGGCCAGGTCCTAGAAGGCCAGAAAAGAAAAGAACAGAACAGGATTCTTCTATAAGGTTCTGACTCACACGGAGGGCCTCTGGCTTCATTCATAGAAAGTGGTATGTGTGTGTGCGTGCGTGTGTGTGTGTGTGTGTGTGTGTGTGTGTGTGTGTGTGTGTGTGTGTGTGTGTGTGTGTGTGTGTGTGTGTGTGTGTGTGTGTGTGTGTGTGTGTGTGTGTGTGTGTGTGTGTGTGTGTGTGTGTCAGTCCTCATATTCACTCATATTACCTCTGACAATCTGTCTGCTACAGAGATCACCTTCTATTAAGGGAAACTCTGGGGAACTGGAGAAAGTGCAATAAAACATAGCAATAATAATATACACAGCAAGTGGGCAGAGACAGCGTAGAAGAATAGGAGAGTATATTATACAACCCCTCTAGAATTTTGGGATTCAAATCAAATCAAATTGTACTTGTCACATGCGCCGAACACAACAGGTGAACACAACCTTACAGTGAAACCTTCCGGTTCCGGGTTGGAGCGAGCGGTCGCATCTACACTTCGGTCCGCAGGTAGTATAACTTTTCATTACATTTTCATTACATTTCATTATAGTACAACGGTTTGATTTGTCTAATCTTAGCAATTTCTTCTTAGCTACATTTACATTACATTTAAGTCATTTAGCAGACGCTCTTATCCAGAGCGACTTACAAATTGGTGAATTCACCTTCTGACATCCAGTGGAACAGCCACTTTACAATAGTGCATCTAAATCATTAAGGGGGGGTGGTGAGAAGGATTACTTATCCTATCCTAGGTATTCCTTGAAGAGGTAGGGTTTCAGGTGTCTCCGGAAGGTGGTGATTGACTCCGCTGTCCTGGCGTCGTGAGGGAGTTTGTTCCACCATTGGGGGGCCAGAGCAGCGAACAGTTTTGACTGGGCTGAGCGGGAACTGTACTTCCTCAATGGTAGGAGGCGAGCAGGCCAGAGGTGGATGAACGCAGTGCCCTTGCTTGGGTGTAGGGCCTGATCAGAGCCTGGAGGTACTGCGGTGCCCCGTTCCCCCTCACAGCTCCGTAGGCAAGCACCATGGTCTTGTAGCGGATGCGAGCTTCAACTGGAAGCCAGTGGAGAGAGCGGAGGAGCGGGGTGACGGAGAGAACTTGGGAAGGTTGAACACCAGACGGGCTGCGGCGTTCTGGATGAGTTGTAGGGGTTTAATGGCACAGGCAGGGAGCCCAGCCAACAGCGAGTTGCAGTAATCCAGGCGGGAGATGACAAGTGCCTGGATTAGGACCTGCGCCGCTTCCTGTGTGAGGCAGGGTCGTACTCTGCGGATGTTGTAGAGCATGAACCTACAGGAACGGGCCACCGCCATGATGTTGGTTGAGAATGACAGGGTGTTGTCCAGGATCACGCCAAGGTTCTTAGCGCTCTGGGAGGAGGACACAATGGAGTTGTCAACCGTGATGGCGAGATCATGGAGCGGGCAGTCCTTCCCGGGAGGAAGAGCAGCTCCGTCTTGCCGAGGTTCAGCTTGAGGTGGTGATCCGTCATCCACACTGATATGTCTGCCAGACATGCAGAGATGCGATTCGCCACCTGGTCATCAGAAGGGGGAAAGGAGAAGATTAATTGTGTGTCGTCTGCATAGCAATGATAGGAGAGACCATGTGAGGTTATGACAGAGCCAAGTGACTTGGTGTATAGCGAGAATAGGAGAGGGCCTAGAACAGAGCCCTGGGGGACACCAGTGGTGAGAGCGCGTGGCGAGGAGACAGATTCTCGCCACGCCACCTGGTAGGAGCGACCTGTCAGGTAGGACGCAATCCAAGCGTGGGCCGCGCCGGAGATGCCCAACTCGGAGAGGGTGGAGGAGGATCTGATGGTTCACAGTATCGAAGGCAGCCGATAGGTCTAGAAGGATGAGAGCAGCAGGAGAGAGAGTTAGCTTTAGCAGTGCGGAGCGCCTCCGTGATGCAGAGAAGAGCAGTCTCAGTTGAATGACTAGTCTTGAAACCTGACTGATTTGGATCAAGAAGGTCATTCTGAGAGAGATAGCGTGAGAGCTGGCCAAGGACGGCACGTTCAAGAGTTTTGGAGAGAAAGAAAGAAGGGATACTGGTCTGTAGTTGTTGACATCGGAGGGATCGAGTGTAGGTTTTTCAGAAGGGGTGCAACTCTCGCTCTCTTGAAGACGGAAGGGACGTAGCCAGCGGTCAGGGATGAGTTGATGAGCGAGGTGAGGTAAGGGAGAAGGTCCCCGGAAATGGTCTGGAGAAGAGAGGAGGGGATAGGGTCGAGCGGGCAGGTTGTTGGGCGCCGGCCGTCACAAGAAGCGAGATTTCATCTGGAGAGAGAGGGGAGAAAGAGGTCAGAGCACAGGGTAGGGCAGTGTGAGCAGAACCAGCGGTGTCGTTTGACTTAGCAAACGAGGATAGATAGATAGACAGGGATAGATAGACACATAGTTAAGAGGGTACAGAAGAGGCTACGCTAATGCAAAGGAGATTGGAATGACAAGTGGACTACACGTCTCGAATGTTCAGAAAGTTAAGCTTACGTAGCAAGAATCTTATTGACTAAAATTATTGAAATGATACAGTACTGCTGGAGTAGGCTAGCTGGTAGTGGCTGCGATGTTGACACTACACTAATCAAGTCGTTCCGTCGAGTGTAATAGTTTCTACAGTGCTGCTATTCGGGGCTAGCTGGCTAGCTAGCAGGTTAGTGCGTTACGTTACTTTAAAACGACAATAGCTGGCTAGCTAACCTAGAAAATCGCTCTAGGCTACACAATTGTCTTAGATACAAAGACGGCTATGTAGCTAGCTAGCTACGATCAAACAAAACAAACCGTTGTACTGTAATAGTTACTACAGTGCTGCTATTCGGGGCTAGCTGGCTAGCTACGTTACAAAAACGACAATAGCTGGCCAGCTAACCTAGAAAATCGCTCTAGGCTACACAATTGTCTTAGATACAAAGACGGCTATGTAGCTAGCTAGCTACGATCAAACAAAACAAACCGTTGTACTGTAATAGTTACTACAGTGCTGCTATTCGGGGGCTAGCTGGCTAGCTACGTTAGAAGAACGTAGTATCACATTTTCATTTCACTTCATTACAGTACAGCGGTTTGATTTGTTGATCGTAGCTAGCTAGCTACATAGCCGTCTTTGTATCTAAGACTGGTGTGTAGTCTAGAGCGATTTTCTAGGTTAGCTAGCCAGCTATTGTCGATTCTTTTAACGTAACGTAATCAACACTGGCTAGCCAGCTAGCCCCGAATAGCAGCACTGTAGAAACTATTACACTCAACGGAACGACTTGATTAGTGTAGTGTCAACAACGCAGCCATTGCCAGCTAGCCTACAAAGTCAACAAGCAGCCACTGCCAGCTAGCCTACTCCAGCAGTACTGTATCATTTCAATCATTTTAGTCAATAAGATTCTTGCTACGTAAGCTTAACTTTCTGAACATTCGAGACGTGTAGTCCACTTGTCATTCAATCTCCTTTGCATTAGCGTAGCCTCTTCTGTAGCCTGTCAACTATGTGTCTATCTATCCCTGTTCTCTCCTCTACGCACAGACCCTGACGCTCCACACCGCGTGGCCGCGGCCACCTAATCTGGTGGTCCCAGCGCGCACGACCCCGTGGAGTTCCAGGTCTCCGGTAGCCTCTGGAACTGCCGATCTGCGGCCAACAAGGCAGAGTTCATCTCAGCCTATGCCTCCCTCCAGTCCCTCGACTTCTTGGCACTGACGGAAACATGGATCACCACAGATAACACTGCTACTCCTACTGCTCTCTCTTCGTCCGCCCGTGTTCTCACCCACACCCCGAGAGCTTCTGGTCAGCGGGGTGGTGGCAGGATCCTCATCTCTCCCAAGTGGTCATTCTCTCTTTCTCCCCTTACCCATCTGTCTATCGCCTCCCTTTGAATTCCATGCTGTCACAGTTACCAGCCCTTTCAAGCTTAACATCCTTACCATTTATCGCCCTCCAGGTTCCCTCGGAGAGTTCATCAATGAGCTTGATGCCTTGATAAGCTCCTTTCCCCGGACGGCTCACCTCTCACAGTCCTGGCGACTTTAACCTCCCCCACGTCTACCTTTGACTCATTCCTCTCTGCCTCCTTCTTTCCACTCCTCTCCTCTTTTGACCTCACCTCTCACCTTCCCCCCTACTCACAAGGCAGGCAATACGCTCGACCTCATCTTTACTAGATGCTGTTCTTCCACTAACCTCATTGCAACTCCCCTCCAAGTCTCCGACCACTACCTTGTATCCTTTTCCCTCTCGCTCTCATCCAACACTTCCCTGCCCCTACTCGGATGGTATCGCGCCGTCCCAACCTTCGCTCTCTCTCCCCCGCTACTCTCTCCTCTTCCATCCTATCATCTCTTCCCTCTGCTCATACCTTCTCCAACCTATCTCCTGATTCTGCCTCCTCAACCCTCCTCTCTTCCCTTTCTGCATCCTTTGACTCTCTATGTCCCCTATCCTCCAGGCCGGCTCGGTCCTCCCCTCCCGCTCCGTGGCTCGACGACTCATTGCGAGCTCACAGAACAGTGCTCCGGGCAGCCCGGCGGAAATGGAGGAAAACTCGCCTCCCTGCGGACCTGGCATCCTTTCACTCCCTCCTCTCTACATTTTCCTCCACTGTCTCTGCTGCTAAAGCCACTTTCTTCCACTCTAAATTCCAAGCATCTGCCTCTAACCCTAGGAAGCTCTTTGCCACCTTCTCCTCCCTCCTGAATCCTCCTACCCCTCCCCCCCTCCTCCCTCTCTGCAGATGACTTCGTCAACCATTTTGAAAAGAAGGTCGACGACATCCGATCCTCGTTTGCTAAGTCAAACGACACCTTCAGTTCTGCTCACACTGCCCTACCCTGTGCTCTGACCTCTTTCTCCCTCTCTCTCCAGATGAAATCTAAGCTTCTTGTGACGGCCAGCCGCCCAACAACCTGCCCGCTTGACCCTATCCCCTCCTCTCTTCTCCAGACCATTTCCGGAGACCTTCTCCCTTACCTCACCTCGCTCATCAACTCATCCTTGACCGCTGGCTACGTCCCTTCCGTCTTCAAGAGAGCGAGAGTTGCACCCCTTCTGAAAAAACCTACACTCGATCCCTCCGATGTCAACAACTACAGACCAGTATCCCTTCTTTCTTTTCTCTCCAAAACTCTTGAACGTGCCGTCCTTGGCCAGCTCTCCCGCTATCTCTCTCAGAATGACCTTCTTGATCCAAATCAGTCAGGTTTTCAGACTAGTCATTCAACTGAGACTGCTCTTCTCTGTATCACGGAGGCGCTCCGCACTGCTAAAGCTAACTCTCTCCCTCTGCTCTCATCCTTCTAGACCTATCGGCTGCCTTCGATACTGTGAACCATCAGATCCTCCTCTCCACCCTCTCCGAGTTGGGCATCTCCGGCGCGGCCCACGCTTTAGTTGCGTCCTACCTGACAGGTCGCTCCTACCAGGTAGTGGCGAGAATCTGTCTCCTCGCCACGCGCTCTCACCACTGGTGTCCCCCAGGGCTCTGTTCTAGGCCCTCTCCTATTCTCGCTATACACCAAGTCACTTGGCTCTGTCATAACCTCACATGGTCTCTCCTATCATTGCAATGCAGACGACACACAATTAATCTTCTCCTTTCCCCCTTCTGATGACCAGGTGGCCGAATCGCATCTCTGCATGTCTGGCAGACATATCAGTGTGGATGACGGATCACCACCTCAAGCTGAACCTCGGCAAGACGGAGCTGCTCTTCCTCCCGAAAGGACTGCCCGTTCCATGATCTCGCCATCACGGTTGACAACTCCATTGTCCTCCTCCCAGAGCGCTAGAACCTTGGCGTGATCCTGGACAACACCCTGTCGTTCTCAACTAACATCAAGGCGGTGGCCCGTTCCTGTAGGTTCATGCTCTACAACATCCAGATACGGCCTGCCTCACACAGGAAGCGCGCAGGTCCTAATCCAGGCACTTGTCATCTCCGTCTGGATTACTGCAACTGCGCTGTTGGCTGGGCTCCCTGCCTGTGCCATTAAACCCCTACAACTCATCCCAGAATGCCGCAGCCCGTCTGGTGTTCAACCTTCCCAAGTTCTCTCACGTCACCCCGCTCCTCCGCTCTCTCCACTGGCTTCCAGTTGAAGCTCGCATCCGCTACAAGACCATGGTGCTTGCCTACGGAGCTGTGAGGAACGGCACCGCAGTACCTCCAGGCTCTGATCAGGCCCTACACCCAAACAAGGGCACTGCGTTCATCCACCTCTGGCCTGCTCGCCTCCCTACCACTGAGGAAGTACAGTTCCCGCTCAGCCCAGTCAAAACTGTTCGCTGCTCTGGCCCCAATGGTGGAACAAACTCCTCACGCGCCAGGACAGCGGAGTCAATCACCACCTTCCGGAGACACCTGAAACCCCACCTCTTCAAGGAATACCTAGGATAGGATAAAGTAATCCTTCTCCCCCTTAAATGATTTAGATGCACTATTGTAAAGTGGCTGTTCCACTGGATGTCAGAAGGTGATTCACCAATTTGTAAGTCGCTCTGGATAAGAGGCGTCTGCTAAATGACTTAAATGTAATGTAAATGTAAATGATTACTTAC
>NW_027016396.1:0-2500 GCF_036934945.1 Oncorhynchus masou masou
ATTAACCAGAAAGCAGAGGCTAGTGTGGTAATGGAGTAGCGTTAACCAGGAAGCAGAGGCCAGTGTGTTAATGGAGTAGCGTTAACCAAGAAGCAGGGGCCAGTGTGGTAATGGAGTAGCGTTAACCAGGAAGCAGGGGCCAGTGTGGTAATGGAGTAGCGTTAACCAGGAAGCAGGGGCCAGTGTGGTAATGAACTAGCTTTAACCAGGAAGCAGAGGCTAGTGTGGTAATGGAGTAGCGTTAACCAGGAAGCAGAGGCTAGTGTGGTAATGGAGTAGCGTTAACCAGGAAGCAGAGAATAGTGTGGTAATGAACTAGCTTTAACCAGGAAGCAGAGGCTAGTGTGGTAATGAACTAGCTTTAACCAGGAAGCAGAGGCTAGTGTGGTAATGGAGTAGCGTTAACCAGGAAGCAGGGGCCAGTGTGGTAATGAACTAGCTTTAACCAGGAAGTAGAGGCCAGTGTGGTAATGGAGTAGCGTTAACCAGGAAGCAGGGGCCAGTGTGGTAATGGAGTAGCGTTAACCAGGAAGCAGGGGCCAGTGTGGTAATGGAGTAGCGTTAACCAGGAAGCAGGGGCCAGTGTGGTAATGGAGTAGCGTTAACCAGGAAGCAGAGCCTAGTGTGGTAATGAACTAGCTTTAACCAGGAAGCAGAGGCTAGTGTGGTAATGGAGTAGCGTTAACCAGGAAGCAGAGGCCAGTGTGGTAATGGAGTAGCGTTAACCAGGAAGCAGAGGCTAGTGTGGTAATGGAGTAGCGTTAACCAGGAAGCAGAGGCTAGTGTGGTAATGGAGTAGCGTTAACCAGGAAGCAGAGGCCAGTGTGGTAATGGAGTAGCGTTAACCAGGAAGCAGAGGCTAGTGTGGTAATGAACTAGCTTTAACCAGGAAGCAGGGGCCAGTGTGGTAATGAACTAGCTTTAACCAGGAAGCAGAGGCTAGTGTGGTAATGAACTTGTTTTAACCAGGAAGCAGAGGCTAGTGTGGTAATGGAGTAGCATTAACCAGGAAGCAGGGGCCAGTGTGGTAATGGAGTAGCGTTAACCAGGAAGCAGAGGCTAGTGTGGTAATGAACTAGCTTTAACCAGGAAGCAGAGGCTAGTGTGGTAATGAACTAGCATTAACCAGGAAGCAGGGGCCAGTGTGGTAATGAACTAGCGTTAACCAGGAAGTAGAGGCTAGTGTGGTAATGAACTAGCTTTAACCAGGAAGCAGAGGCTAGTGTGGTAATGGAGTAGCGTTAACCAGGAAGCAGAGGCTAGTGTGGTAATGGAGTAGAGTTAACCAGGAAGCAGAGGCCAGTGTGGTAATGGAGTAGCGTTAACCAGGAAGCAGGGGCCAGTGTGGTAATGGAGTAGCGGTAATGTGAGTCTACCCATGGTACATTAACAGAGTGTACATCCCCCGGGGACCAGGCTGTTCAATTGTAGTGTTGCAGGGTCTAAACATTTGTGTTTTTGTTTTTTATTATTTGCCCAGCATTTACATGAATAGATCAATAAACCGCCTGCTAGAGGACAATGTCAGCAGTTATTTCAGTCCAAAAGAGACATTTATTGAATTATAAATGGTAAATGACGTATAGGAAATAAACAACTATCCTCTATACTGGTAGAACATAAGAACTTCAGCCCTCATGTTAGTAATTGATTGATAAATGGTAATTAATGGATAGTAGGCTATCCATGACTAGCTATACATTTACAGATTCACCACATACTTTACCTGTTTCTGTGTAATCAAATAACAATAACGAGGCTATATACAGGGGTGTTACGGTACAGAGTCAATGTGGAGGCTATATACAGGGGTGGAGGCTATTACGGTACGGTACAGAGTCAATGTGGAGCTATATACAGGGTGTTACGATACAGAGTCAATGTGGAGGCTATGCAGGGGTGTTGGGGTACAGAGTCAATGTGGAGGCTATATACAGGGTATTACGGTAGAGAGTAAATGTGGAGGCTATATACAGGGGTGTTACGGTACAGAGTCAATGTGGAGGCTATATACAGGGGTGTTACGGTACAGAGTCAATGTGGAGGCTATATACAGGGGTGTTACGGTACAGAGTCAATGTGGAGGCTATATACAGGGGTGTTACGGTACAGAGTCAATGTGGAGGCTATATACAGGGGTGTTACGGTACAGAGTCAATGTGGAGGCTATATACAGGGGTGTTACGGTACAGAGTCAATGTGGAGGCTATATACAGGGGTGTTACGGTACAGAGTCAATGTGGAGGCTATATACAGGGGGATACCGGTACAGAGTCAATGTGGAGTCTATATACAGGGGGTACCGGTACAGAGTCAATGTGGAGGCTATATACAGGGGGTACCGGTACAGAGTCAATGTGGAGGCTATATACAGGGGGATACCGGTACAGAGTCAATGTGGAGTCTATATACAGGGGGTACCGGTACAGAGTCAATGTGGAGTCTATATACAGGGGGGTACCGGTACAGAGTCAATGTGGAGGCTATATACAGGGGGATA
>NW_027016396.1:7500-9985 GCF_036934945.1 Oncorhynchus masou masou
CCTCCCCGGAGGAGCCTCCTCTGGTCACCTCCCGTTCCTCCCCGGAGGAGCCTCCTCTGGTCAAACATCTCTGTGGAGTCAGTGTAAATGAAAGTATTAGTAATTTACCCGAAACCATTCTGGGACTTTATTAAACCATGGGGGGGGGGGGAACCTATTAATAATACTGTTGATTTTTAACGAGTTGTATTCAATTTAAAAACTGCTGGCTGCACAACGAATTTCCCTGTGGGGACCAATGAAGTTTGAATCAAATATAATTGTTATTGTTATTGCTATGTGGAATTGATTGAATTGTGTCTCTCTTCTCCCCACCCAGAGCTAAGACCATCAGGAACAAGGCCTCGGTCAACCTGGAGCTGACAGCAGAACAGTGGAAGAAGAAGTACGAGAAGGAGAAGGAGAAGAACAGGGTGATGAAGGAGACGGTCCAGAGACTGGAGGCTGAGCTGAAGCAATGGAGAAACGGGGAGGCCTCCCATGGAACAGGCACGTCAAGTAGCACACACACACACACACGCATGCACGCACGCACGCACACACACACACACACACACACACACACACACACACACACACACACACACACACACACACACACACACACACTGAGCACGTAATACACAGGTATACACTCACACACACACACACACACACACACACACACACACACACACACACACACACACACACACACACACACACACACACACACGGAGCACGAATACACAGGTATACACTCACACACACACACACACACACACACACACACACACACACACGGAGACACAGACATACACAGGCATACACTCACACACACACACACACACACACACACACACACACACACACACACACACACACACACACACACACACACACACACACACACACACACACACACACACACACACACACACACACACACACACAGCACGACCCGTGAGCCACACGTGCCATCACAGGGACCCGTGATGCTCAGACCACTGTGCTGTGCTGACCCAGTGCTGTTGCACTGGGACCCGTGATGCTCAGACCACTGTGCTGTTGCACTGGGACCCGTGATGCTCAGACCACTGTGCTGTTGCCCAGCACTGGGACCCGTGATGCTCAGACCACTGTGCTGTTGCCCAGCACTGGGACCCGTGATGCTCAGACCACAGTGCTGTTGCACTGGGACCCGTGATGCTCAGACAACAGTGCTGTTGCACTGGGACCCGTGATGCTCAGACCACAGTGCTGTTGCACTGGGACCCGTGATGCTCAGACCACAGTGCTGTTGCACTGGGACCCGTGATGCTCAGACCACAGTGCTGTTGCACTGGGACCCGTGATGCTCAGACCACAGTGCTGTTGCACTGGGACCCGTGATGCTCAGACCACTGTGCTGTTACACTGGGACCCGTGATGCTCAGACCACTGTGCTGTTGCACTGGGACCCGTGATGCTCAGACCACTGTGCTGTTGCACTGGGACCCGTGATGCTCAGACCACTGCACTACGCTCTTGATGATACTTGATGGTATGAGGTCTGTTGGTTTGCAGAGCCTTCCCCAAACCATAGTCCTAACCTTAACCACTCAAAATGAATGCCTTAACTTTTAACCTTTGAGTTGTTTATTTTTAAACCGCGTAACCACGCGGAATTAACCCTGTAGCCACGCGGAATTAACCCTGTAGCCACGCGGAATTAACCCTGTAGCCACGCGGAGTTAACCCTGTAGCCACGTGGAATTAACCCTGTAGCCACGTGGAATTAACCCTGTAGCCACGCGGAGTTAACCCTGTAGCCACGTGGAATTAACCCTGTAGCCACGCGGAATTAACCCTGTAGCCACGCGGAGTTAACCCTGTAGCCACGCGGAGTTAACCCTGTAGCCACGCGAATTAACCCTGTAGCCACGTGGAATTAACCCTGTAGCCACGCGGAATTAACCCTGTAGCCACGCGGAATTAACCCTGTAGCCACGCGGAATTAACCCTGTAGCCACGCGGAATTAACCCTGTAGCCACGCGGAATTAACCCTGTAGCCACGCGGAATTAACCCTGAAGCCACGCGGAATTAACCCTGTAGCCACGCGGAATTAACCCTGAAGCCACGCGGAATTAACCCTGAAGCCACACAGAATTAACCCTGTAGCCACGCGGAATTAACCCAAGAATCATGGGCGCGGTACCTTCAAATGGCTTGGTTTTGATGAATAAATAAGTTGTAGGTGTGGTGACGCTTGACCCTCACTGGCCAATCAGAACGTGCTCCATGGGTAAATATGTGTTTGCTCCAAGTTGTGTATTTACGGTCTTTGGTGTATTACCTTGGAATCAACTCCAATGTTAGTCCATTATAGTGTGTTAAACAGCTCACAGAAACAAAATAACAAAATGTAGACCTATTCCATCTTTGGTATGTGTTAACTTGAACCTGTTTGCATTCCACATTGTTCTAAGTAATTGCAAAGCTTCAATACGTAAATATATACTGGA
>NW_027016397.1:0-9983 GCF_036934945.1 Oncorhynchus masou masou
TTCTGTGCGTGGTTTCCTGCAAGACAGGAATGTCAGTGTTCTGCTATGGCCAGTGAAGAGCTCGGATCTCAATCCCACTGAGAACATCTGGGACCTGTTGGATCGGAGGGTGAGGCCCAGGGCCACCCCCCCCCAGAAAATGTCCGGGAACTTGCAGGTGCCTTGGTGGAAGAGTGGGGTAACATCTCACAGGAAGAACTGGCAATCTGGTGCAGTCCATGAGGAGGAGATGCACTGCAGTACTTATTGCAGCTGGTGGTCACACCAAATACTGACTGTAACTTTTGATTTTGACAACCCCCCCCCTTTGTTCAAGGACACATTATTCCATTTCTGTTAGTCACATGTCTGTGGAACTTGTTCAGTTGGTCTCAATTGTTGAATCTTATGTTCATACAAATATTTACACATGTCAATTAAGTTTGCTGAAAATAAACACAGTTGACAGTGAGAGGACGTTTCTTGTTTTTTCTGAGATTAGATGTTTATCTTACCGAGCTACACACAATACGGCATATTGAAAGAGTATCATGTTTTTCATGTTTTTAGAAATGTTTGCAAATTTATTGAAAAATAAATCCAGACAGATGTAATTTAAATAAGTATTCACACCCCTCACACCACTGAGGAACATTCAAGTCATCTGGTAGGCAACTGTATATATGGCCTTGTGTTTGAGGTTACTGTCTGGCTGAAAGGTGAATTTGTCTCCAAGTATCTGTTGGAAAGTAGACTGAACCAGATTTTCTAGGAATTTGCTTGTGTTTAGCTCTATTCCATTAATTTGTATCGCCACCAAACCCCTAGTCCTTGCTGATGACAGGCATACCTATAACATGATGCAGCCACCACCATGCTTGAAAATATGAAAATGGTACTCATTGAAGGGTTGTGTTGGATTTGCCCCAAATATAACGCTATGTATTCAGGATATAAAGTTAATTTCTTTACCCATTTTTTGCAGTTTTACATGTACAGGTTTTCCTTGTTTTCACTCTGCCATTTAGGTTAGTATTCTGTAGTAACCACAATGTTGTTGATCCATCCTCAGTTTTATCTGATCACAGTTATTAAATTGGAATGAAAACACTTTAGGAAGTAAATCTAAGCAAAGTGATCTCTTCAATCCACCAATACTAAACATGTGCATTTGACATAAAAACATCTCTATATTTAGCATTTTGATCGCCGACATGGTTTATTTCCATTGGCATCTCAGTGCAAGAGACGTCACTACAGTCCCTGGTTCAAATCCAGACTGAATCACATCCGGCTGTGATTGGGAGTTCCATTGGGCGGCTCTCAATTGGCCCAGCGTTGTCTGGGTTTGGCCGGGGTAGGCCGTTATTGTAAATAAGAATTTGTTCTTAACTGACTTGCCAAGTTAAATAAAGGTTAAATATATATATATATATATATTTAAGCTATGGTCAGCACCATTTTAAATTGCCATAGTAATGACTGATGCCAGTGTGTCATTGGCAGGAATCAGCTAATAGGCCTTATGCACATTCCATGATCAAATGTTCTAAACACACTTCCTATCGGTTGGCAATTTCCGGTCAGTCTAGTTGTCATCGACGACATAATGTTACCACCACTATGGCGCAGTTTTTTACTAGGTGTCTTCAGGACTTGCCTCAAATTAATATTGTACATCGAATTGTTACATCAGCGTCCGAGACTCCAGCTAGCAAGAAAGAAAACGAGTTCAAGATGTATATAGGAAGCTACATAGACAACTATGAAGGTGAGTACCAAGTCAGTGACAGATACAACGTTAGCTAGCTACAATCATTAGCTAGCTGATTTAACTATTAACTGTAGCTCGCTAGTTACTTCGTAAAATGACATAACTTTGACAGAATCTACCTGAGAATGTGTGTATTTTCGTTAGCTTGGTTAAGTTATGCTTGCTAGCTAAATTTGCTAGCTAAAAATTGTTATTCATGTCTTCTACACAGTATCTAACAAAGATACATTGACAGGGGAGATCACCGTGAGGGCTGCCTGCCACAGGTCCATGAGGAAGAGTGAAACGCCGCACAACAGTAACAGGGATTATTATCGTAGCAACACACCTTTGGAGTGAAGGCAATCCCACGCTGTGTTAGCTAAGTTTTCAGGTGTAGTTCGTAAAGGTTGAAGTGTGCATGTTAGAATGGTAATGTTGTAATAATTAAGGATGAAGTGTGAATTCATGCCAGGAATAATAAATGTGAAGTTTTTGATTTCCTCCCTTCTGGAATAAGCAGCCAATTAGGTATTTTTCCTTTATTCATGTGTTTAATCTGATACTGTTATAACTCCGGCTAAACTGTTTTATGTATGTAAGCACTTCAGAGTTATATCAAGCTAATAAGTCACTTGTAAGACAAGAAAGTTGTAAGAGTGTGCTTAACTGTATTCTCATTTACTTTATAGTTCTCACAGAAGGTGATAATTCTCACTAAAACTACAGAATAAAGCCGCCAGTTAAAATTAATGAACGGTTGTGCTCGTGGTTACTGGAGGGAGATGCATAAATGTCCCTGTATTTGCTTGTGTGTGTGTTGACAAAGCATACAAGACAGGTAGCTTGTTAATGCCAACTGACATATTTGGATTCAGCTGTCTTAACAAAATGTTTGTTTGTTTTTGGGATGACTTTAGGATCTTCATCCCTGAAAATGTTTTCATCCTGGAGGAGATGCAGGAGGTAGAGAAGGTACATGCAAATCCATGTTATTTCTAACGCTATTGTTAATTTCAAGTATATGCAGTGATTATTGATTATAGCCGAATAGGTGCCTTAATTGTTTTCTACCAACAGGAAAGAACAGTTAGTACAGCATGCCAAACTGATCCCTTGGTGTCAGAGTGTTCCTGTGCTGTGGTGGAGAAGAGGTCCACCGGGACCATCACCGAAGAGCTCAGGGCCCAGCTCGATAGCACTCACGACCATCAGTATACAACTGAGTCCTGCCCCTATACGCCACAGATGGAGCTGGCGGAGAGTAAAGATCAGGGAAGACCATAACTCACTGTATGAACCTAAGAGCCCAGAATCACAATCATCACAGTGCGAGCCAAGATATACTACCATGTGCCCAGTTTGCATTGGATAAAGGCATCTGCAAAATGGCATATATTATTAAAAGTCTACTTTGACCTGCCAACTAGCTGCCCAGTGTAGTTACCATTCATTTCCAATAGAAGGCAGCCAAAGCCAGTTGAAGTCACTACTCTAGTGACAGGGACGCAGGATTAGTGCGCACTGAAGGTAGTTTTATCTTCAAAACACGTTTATCTTCCTTTGCTTGAACCTGCTATTATAGTGGATGAGCTAACTAATATTATCTTTACATAAGGTGCAGGCATTATGATTGTCTTTTTTACTAATGTCAGATTTACTAAATTAACTGGTTTTATTCACACTTTTATTCAATGCCTTTGCTTCTGGCTGTGCGCACCACATGGAAGAAATGACAAACGCAGGGATGAGACACAGTACACCTCGTCCAACTCTCCCTTATGCCCATAGGGTGAACTGGCGATAAACTCAGCTCTGCAAACAAAATCATAAGAAACGTTAGTCTGATACCGAAACTAAATCGCAATGTATTTATAATGAGAACACCCCAAAATTGGTTAGAATGATTTTTATGAATCATGATGCTGTCTGCGATTCAAACTCTGGTTATGTAATCAAAAGGTAAATG
The DNA here is from genome assembly GCF_036934945.1 of Oncorhynchus masou masou. Classification (NCBI taxonomy): domain Eukaryota; kingdom Metazoa; phylum Chordata; class Actinopteri; order Salmoniformes; family Salmonidae; genus Oncorhynchus; species Oncorhynchus masou. The sequence goes on from NW_027016397.1 coordinate 3,702, forward strand.
TGTTACCATCACGCCAAAAAGCGCTGGTGATAAACATTGTTATAGGATACTGATTATATATATTGAGGATCTACCCACTATTGATATTAACTTTAAACAATTTATACTCAAGCGAAAATTTCACCAATTATTTAATTGGCATATCAGCTGCTGACTGGTCGAGTAACCTCTTCTGCCAGGAAATCCTTCATAAGCATTATTGACACGTCCAATAAATACATCGCCATCCAGACAGACTGACACAAACCTCTGACTAGATGTAATACAGCCACCATCCGCTGGGATTTTGTGCTGAATTGCCACCATCTCTCTACAAGACACACACTCATACTCTAGCCATTACCTGGCAGCATCCCCACTCACGCCAGTTTGTGTTTGCTGACCCTCAAGCTGAGGTTTTTCAGCCAACATATCTGTGTTGTTACTGCTTCAAGAATAAACTCTTGATCTGGGGTAACGATTGGCTCAAACATGAAAGACTTCAGTAGGTTTATTGGCTCCCTAACTGTCATTATTTAATTCTCTGTAATAAACTCATTCTCTGACTCGGGGCTACTCGTTAAATTTCAAATTTTTGGAAGTTCTAAAATGTACTCTCCTGCCAGTATGGCGATTTACATGTACAGGTAGCTGGCTTTCTAAATCATAGTGTTTCCATTTCCCTTTAAACTTTGTAACAGTTTTAATGTCAGCATTGGCCTCATGGTGAAATCCCTGAGCGTCCTTCCTCTCTGGCAGCTGAGTTAGGATTGACTCATCATCCAAAGTGTCATTCCTAACTTTACCATGCTCAAAGGGATATTCAATGTCTGCTTTTTACATTTGTACTCTTCTACCAATAGGTACCCTTCTTTGCGCGGCATTGGAAAACCTCCCTGGTCTTTGTCGTTAAGTCTTTGCTTGAATTTCACTGCTCGACTGAGGGACCTTACAGATAATTGTATGTGTGAGGTACAGAGATGAGGTAGTCATTAAAAAAAATCAGGTTAAATACTATTATTGCACACAGAGTGAGTCCATGCAACTTACCTGCCTGCTCGACCCTATCCCCTCCTCCCTTCTCCAGACCATCTCTGGAGACTTTCTCCCATTCCTCACTTCCCTCATCAATTCATCCCTGACTGCTGGCTGCGTCCCCTCTGACTTCAAAATGGGCCGAGTCACTCCCCTCAGGATACCATCACTCTACTCCTCTGACACCAAAAACTACAGACCGGTATCCCTTCTTACTTTTCACTCTGTCTCTGATCAACTCTCTCACCATCTCTCTCAGAACGATTTTCTTGACCATAACCATTCAGTCTTCAAATGGCGTGACGCTGGACAGCACCCTGTGATTCTCTGCAAACATCAAAGCAGTGACTTGCTTTTGCAGGTTCATGCTCTACAACATCCGTAGACTACGACCCTACCTCACACATTGGCCGCTGTGTTGATGTTTAGGGGATAAATATGTTTTGGAAATGTACAACAGAGTGGAACACACTTTAATTTATTTTTTGTATTTTTTTATTTTACCTTTATTTAACCTTTATTTAACCAGGCAAGTCAGTTAAGAACAAATTCTTATTTTCAATGATGGCCTGGGAACAGTGGGTTAACTGCCAGTTCAGGGGCAGAACGACAGATTTGTACCTTGTCAGCTCGGGGGTTTGAACTCGCAACCTTCCGGTTGCTAGTCCAACGCTCTAGCCACTAGGCTACCCTGCCGCCCCCCTAGGCTACCCTGCCGCCCCAATCGGAGCCTAGCGGAGCCTAGTGGTTAGAGCTTTGGACTAGTAAACGAAAGGTTGCAAGATTGAATCCCTGAGCTGACAAGGTACAAAATCTGTCATTCTGCCCCTGAACAAGGCAGTTAACCTTAAACCAACATTTTAACATTGTGCTGTATCATGATGCTTTTCATGAAGAAGAAAAACAGAAATGTGAACATTAAACAGGATTTGCTCAATCATTCTCACCGAGCCAAAGCACAAAGCTTTTGTATTTGGCTTAAACTGCATTGATATTAGATGACAGTGTTAAGGTATTTGAGCTTTTTCAAATGAATATCATCATATTTTGCACAGTTGGCACAGCTGCCGAGGGCACTGGCATTGTAGTGCAGTTAAGTTCAGTCAAACCTCCCAAATACAGAAGCCAGGAATGAGGCAGAAGAGAATATATCACAAAACAGTCAAAAGGAAATGCATCATAGCCCCATAGCTCCAAATTAATACTTCAGTTAAAGGTCTTGAGTGGATTAGAGTGATGGGCCGGTTTGCAGAAGCAATACTCAACCCTTGCCATTCATTATACTGCCCTGGATGCGGCCATGACTCGTAAGGGCAGAAAACAGCTTCACTAAGCCCACTAATAAGATTTACTGTACATGGCAACACACCAGAGGTTGAAAACCTCCAGTTTTGTACATTACGTGCCCACTACTTCCATAAGATAATATTTGAGTAGTATGACTTGGAAAAGAAGCTGTAAGCATCTTGGAGACAAAATGGCTTACATTGTCTCGAGAGTGATTTGATCAAATGCAAATACAGTAACTCATCTCCTCTCATCAGTTGAATAATAGGCAATCAGGAAATAGTTTTGAGTAAATCTGTGGGATTTGTCTGCTGTCTCAAGATTATGGTATAGAGATGCTTAATCATTTTGGCTGCGTACTGTTTGGCATGAGCTGTACAATATGACCACATTAACTGTTAGCTTTGTAATTTTTGGGGGATGGTTCACCAATTTTAAAATGTTGCCACCACTTGTCACTATGTCAATTACAGTAGTTTTGCCATTTGTACAGCAGTAAAAAAAAATCACAAAAGCACACAAACCAGAAACAATGCCTATTTCCATCTAACATGTTTTTCTCCTTATCATGTCTCAGTGCTCGTTTTCGGGTCAGGATTCACAATCACCCCCTTTACCCAGATTAAACCTCCCAAACCTCTGCAGAGCTACTGATTAAATTACAGATCTGAACCTTTTAGCTTCCCATTCTCCCATGCAGATGTGACATTTGCTAGAGACTGCTCTGCAAGGCTCATCAATGGGGGGATCCTAGCCAGAATATACCACTTCAGGCTGTCATACCCCTGAAACTAAACAAAACGCTCCCCAAAAACACTCTCCGGAATAAAAGAGACAGGGTTTTGAGAAAGACATGACATAAACATCTTGAGTGTCTGTGATCTCAGTCAGCTCGTCTTTCCGAAGGGAACGCTCTCGGTCTCTTTTTTTCCCAGACATACTGTAAATCGATACGCTGACGTAAAAAATCCCTCTGTATTCTGTCCTGCATCAACAAATCTGTTTTTTTAAGACTCCATGCTGTGCTGTAGAAATGGAGTCACGATTGTAGCAGTTCAGACCCACAGAGATGGAGTGGCATGATGAAGAGATGGTATTCATTGTTTTACAGTACACAGGCCCCTTCAATGATTTCACAGAATAACAGTTTCATGTTGCAAATACGTATAGGTCCTGCTTTAAATTATGTTCAGCTTATAAAGACTTTATAAAGCCTTCATAATGCCTTCATTAGCACTACATAGATGTATTACATAGCATCTATATCTGTACGCCATGCTTTATAAATGTGGCATAACTATGTGACATAATCACTAATGTCAAATGTGACATATTCCACTATGTTGAATTTGAAACGTGATTCATAAAGTGTGACATGTTGTGCTGGATATGCTCTAAAGTGATGGGTAACTCAGTGGACCAACGCATCACACTTGGCCTTCATTAGTTAGAGTTAGGTTTCATTTGTGGAAATGGGCAGGCTTTAGCCATAATGACTTCTTGACTGTGTTAAGTTTGTAGCGGTATTTATTAGAGAGGGGTAAAGAAAGACTTTGTTCAGGCGCCAGGCTGGTATTAACCATGCCTTTAAGGAAAATAGTAGAATAGAGAGAGTACCACTACCAGACCCACACACATCAGCAGAAGAGACTGCCTAGAGTGTAGCCTGTTTACCAGATAGCCAAATCAAATCCAATTTTATTTGTCACTTACACATGGTTAGCAGATGTTAGTGCGAGTGTAGCAAAATGCTTTGTGCTTCTAGTTCCGACAATGCAGTAATAACCAAATTAGTAATCTAGCTAACAATTCCAAAACTACTACCTTATACACGCAAGTTTAAAGGGATAAAGAATATGTACATAAAGATATATGAATGAGTGATGGTACAGAGCGGTATAGGCAAGATGCAGTAGATGGTATCGAGTACAGTATATACATATGAGATGAGTATGTAAACAAAGTGGCATAGTTCAAAGCGGCTAGTGATACATGTATTACATAAAGATGCAGTAGATGATATATAGTACACTATAAACGTATACATATGAGAAATAATGTAGGGTATGTAAACATTATATTAACTTCTTGTGACTAGGTGGCGCTATTAAAATTTTGGGATGAAAAACATTCCCGTTTTAAACAAGATACTTTGTCACAAGAAGATCCTTGACTATGCATATAATTGATAGCTTTGGAAGGAAAACACTCTGACGTTTCCAAAACTGCAAAGATATCGTCTGTGAGTGCAACAGAACTGATGTCACAGGCGAAACCAAGATAAAAATCCAAACCGGAAGTGCCGCATTTTTTGAAACCGCCTCATGCCAATGACTCCTTATATGGCTGTGAATGAGCTACGAATGAGCGTACGTTTTCCACGCATTCCCCAAGTGTCTACAGCATTGTGACGTATTTTCATGCATTTCCATTGAAGAATGGCTGTAAGGGAGCATATATAGCATATATGGTCTTGCGTAAAAATCTTGCGTAAAATACTGAGGTAGCCATTTTTCCAATCGCTTCTTATGAGAAACCAATTGCCTCGATGGATATATTATCAAATATATTTGTTAAAAACACCTTGAGGATGGATCCTAAACAACGTTTGCCGTGTTTCTGTATATATTAAGTAGCTAATTTTGAAAAAAGTTTGGCGTTGTAGTAGTAGCATTTTTCGGTCGATTTCTCAGCCAAGCATGATGAAGAAACGGGAACTTTTTCGCCTACAAAAAATAATCTTTTTGGAAAAAAGGAACATTTGCTATCTAACTGGGAGTCTCCTGAGTGAAAGCATCCAAAGTTCTTCAAAGGGAAATGATTTAATTTGGTTGCTTTTCTTATTTTCGTGAAAATGTTGCCTGCTGCCAGCAGAGCCTAGCATAGCATTATGCCATGATAAACTTACACAAATGCTTGTCTTGCGTTGGCTGTAACGCATATTTTGAAAATCTGAGATGACAGTGTTGTTAACTTCTTCGATATATGGGGCGCGCTCTTAATTTTTGGATAAAAAAACGTTCCCGTTTTAAACAAGATATTTTGTCACGAAAAGATGCTCAACTATGCATATAATTGACGGCTTTGGAAAGAACACACTCTGACGTTTCCAAAACCGCAAAGATATTGTCTGTGAGTGCCACAGAACTAATGCCACAGGCGAAACCAAGATGAAATTTCATACATGAAGTGTCCCAGATTTCTAATGAGCTGTGTTCCAATGTCTCCTTATATGGCTGTGAATGCGCCAGGAATGAGCCTACACTTTCTGTCATTTCCCCAAGGTGTCTGCAGCATTGTGACGTATTTGTAGGCATATCATTGGAAGATCACAAGAGACGACATTTACCAGGTGTCCGCTTGATGTCCTCCGTCGAAATTATTGATTATCTCCAGCTGCGTGCATTTTTCCATTTGGTTCAGAGGAGAAAGGCAACTGCCAGCTGAATGATTTATCATCAAATAGATATGTGAAAACACCTTGAGGATTGATTCTAAACAACGCTTGCCATGTTTCTGCTTCTATATTATGGAGTTAATTTGGAAAAAAGTTTGGCATTGTAATGACTGAATTTCGGCTTTTTTTCTTAGCCAAATGTGATGAACAAAACGGAGCGATTTCTCCTACACAAATAATCTTTTTGGAAAAACAGAACATTTGCTATCTAACTGAGAGTCTCCTCATTGAAAACATCCAAAGTTCTTCAAAGGTAAATTATTTCATTTGAATGCTTTTCTTGTTTTTGTGAAAATGTTGCCTGCTGAATGCTAGGCTTAATGCTATGCAAGCTATCAATACTCTTACACAAATGCTTGTGTAGCTATGGTTGAAAAGCATTTTTTGAAAATCTGAGATGACAGTGTTGTTAACAAACGGCTAAGCTTGTGAGCCAATATATTTATTTCATTTCATTTGCAATTTTCATGAATAGTTAACGTTGCGTTATGGTAATGAGCTTGAGGCTATGATTACGCTCCCGG
>NW_027016398.1:0-9982 GCF_036934945.1 Oncorhynchus masou masou
AAGGACATCAAGACACTAAGGACAATCACCCACGAAATACAAAGTGAAACCCAGGCTACCTAAATACGGTTCCCAATCAGAGACAACGAGAATCACCTGACTCTGATTGAGAACCGCCTCAGGCAGCCAAACCTATGCAACACCCCTACTCAGCCGCAATCCCAATAACTAACAAACCCCACTATGAAATACAACAACATAAACCCATGTCACACCCTGGCCTGACCAACTAATTAACGAAAACACAAAATACTAAGACCAAGGCGTGACACACTAACAACAATAACATGATTCAGTAGCATGACAGCACGGTTAGTAATCATGAATAGCATATGTTACATGAAGAACTGCATCTTCATTACCTACAAGCTTAGCCAATGGCTCATAGGCTTAGAGCATAGGGGGTAGGGGAGCTGTATTAGAAAGGGAGTGAGTATCTGATGTTCTTTATAATACTGATACTTTGATTAATATACATAATACTTGTTCACATTATATTACATCTAAAACACTATAATGTACACTTGGATTTTGCAAACTTTTCAACCCTTTAACCCATGTAATGTCAACCAACAGGTCATTGACATATATTTTAGTCTCACAGACAAGAAGAAGAAGTTGATATGTTAAGCATGATGTAAAGGTTACAAAGGTCTAATCATGGTACTGTAGTCTGCTTGCCCTTTCAACAACCGCGTGAATCAAATGATTCAGTGATTATAACAGTATCATAATAATGCTTGACAAATATGTCTTAGATAGTCTTGCATGTTTATTTGACTAAGATTGTCTGATTTATAGTCATTTAAAGATCATTGTTATTATTATTATTTTACAAACTGGAAACTGAGTTCTGACAGAATTGTTTTTATTCTTACACCAAGTTGGTTACCAATGGTGCTGACTTTTCCCTGTTTATGGCCCCTTCTTTGAAAATGCTGGTGTGTCACTTACTGACCATATTGTTCAGTTATTCTTTTGATACTTTAAATACATACATTAGTTCAGTGCATACTGTATGTTATTTTCATCTGTACATCCTCACCCCCCCTTCCCTATTTCATTCTCTCTCTCTTTCTCCCCCTCCGGCAGAGGACGTGGTCCTCAGGCTGGCGCCTTCCACAAAGCGTTCTGTAAAAGTGTAATTGTGGCTAATGGTTTGTGCAGCTAATTAAAGTGTATAGATTACAGTAATCAGGCAGCCACGTTGGGCGGCACCTTTCTCCTCCAGGCATGGCAGGGCTAGAAGAGAAAGAGGAGGAGTGTGAGAGAGAAGGTGGAGACAAAAGATTAAAGAAGTGAGCAGATGATAGGGTGGTTAGAAAAAGAGTGAGATATGGGATGAGAAGGAATGAGGGTGCTAAAATGAAAGTGTGAGAAGGAAAGAAGAAAGAATGAGTGAGCAAGAGGAGCCAAGTAGGTTATCAGAGCAGAACATAATTAAAGGATTTTTTGTATGACAAAAACACGGCCAAAGGAACAATATTGACCTTTGGAAGTAGAGCGGCACACCACATACAGCGCAGCTCATCATACGTTAGAGTACATTCGCATCAATGCTGTGCTGTGCTATGCAGTGGCCCTGCATTCCTTGGATGTTTCTGGTGCCAATGGAGCAATGGATGGCAGACAATCATCAATCCAGCCATCCATCCAAACACCTCTAGATGACCCAGGATCAGCCAAGGAAGCACTGGTGAAATACAACTGAAGCCATTTTTGACAATGTTTTTTTTTTCTGTTGAACCACTATATTGTAATATGTGACTTGTTTCAGGAAACTAGGCATAAGTTGCGCGTCACTACTTCACCAGAGAGACATTTAAAAAAAACATTATTTTTTGTTAATATGAATTAAATTGTTAAATCATGTCCCTAGTCGGTTTAGGAAAAAATCTGAAACTTTCCAGCTAGCTATGATTGGCTGAGATAATGGCTGGGCAGGACATGCAGAGAGATGAGTTTGGATTGGTCTGCCATGGAGCACCTTTCAGTCCATAACATGAGCTGGTCAGTATGTGCACGTAAACCTTTCTGATGCAGTTTTTTTGAAAGATATCACATAGTAGAACTGCAAAAGTGATGCTCTCCACTTTCTAGAGGACCGAGTTTTTAAATCAGTGGAATGCCATGGTGGAATTAGAATATGATAGCTAAGGAAAATTCTGGTGTTTGATTGCAAATATGCAGAGGAGTTGAAAAGAGACCACACGGAAGGCTGTTGTATAAAACACCTGTCTCCTGATTACATCTCCAAACTAAGGGCAACCATGGCATCCGTGACAGAGGAAAAGCGTCCATCCGTGTATGCAGGTAAGATTGTCTAGCTAGCTACATTTTCAAATATTGCACATTTCTAATTTTGTCATTTAGAGTTAAAGCATACTGTTGGCTAGCTAGTGAACATTAACTGGCTGGCTCACTAGCTAATGTTATGTGTATGATCTGTGTCGTAATATTATACGTACTTCAGAGCCATGTGTATTGCTAGTTATAGCCTAATGTTAGCTAAATAGATCAAATTGAACCTAGTTGGTTAGTATCCTGCAGATTCATGCAGGGTATTAACATTATGAGTTGGGATTATGGTTAATTGTTTAACTAACTAGCTAGCTAATGCCTAAACAAAAGACTCCACTATGCAAGTTACCATTTCAATAGGATGTTCATGATGTCACTGCAACAACTGTTGATAGACGTAGCTGGAAATTTGCTCTGGCTATCTACTCCGATTTCAGATTCAGAGCACTCTCATCTGAGTGTGCCAGAGCATAGAATAACTGACAAATTTATGAGCTGAACACCCGTTGAATAAATGTTGGCAAAAAAAGTGTATTTAAATGTTGCCAGCAGCACAGTTACAGTCACAAACTCTCTGAATAACATGAAAACAGTCTAACCAGCTATGCTGGGTGAGTAAAATGGTCAGAGTGAGCTGTTCTCTCATTTGAGTCTGGAAGTAGCTAGCAAGCTAGCCAATGGTAGCCAGCTAGCTTGGGTGCTTGACTGCTGTTAGTTTAGAACCCTCAGATCAGCCCTACTCCTTCAAATTGGAAATTGATTGGAATTGATGTAAAAATGTATGTAAATTTTTTTATCACTATATAATGTTTACATACCCTGGGGCGGCAGGGTAGCCAAGTGGTTAGAGCGTTGGACTAGTAGCCGAAATCCCGAGCTGACAAGGTACAAAGTTGTCTTTCTGCCCCTGAACAGACAGTTAACCCACTGTTCCTAGGCCGTCACTGAAAATAAGTATTTGTTCTTAACTGACTTGCCTAGTAAAATAAAGGTAAAAAAATACTAATCTCATATGTATATACTGTACTCTACATCATCTACTGTATCTTGCCATCTTTATGCAATACATGTATCACTAGCCACTTTAACCTGTTGGAACTCTAGGGGCGCAATTTCATTTTTGGATGAAAAACGTTCCCGTTTTAAACAAGATATTTTGTCACAAAAAGATGCTCGACTATGCATATAATTGCTACTGTTCGAAAGAAAACACTCTGACGTGTCCAGAAATACAAAGATCTTCTCTGTGCGTGCCCTTTAACGTGAGCTTCAGGCAAAACCAAGATGAGATGGCATCCAGGAAATGACAAGGATTTTTGAGGCTCTGTTTGTCATGATCTCCTTATATGGCTGTGAACGCAAGAGGAATGAGTCTGCCCTTTCTGTCGTTTCCCCAAGGTGTCTGCAGCATTGTGACGTATTTGTAGGCAGATCATTGGAAGATTGACCATAAGAGACCACATTTACCACGTGTCCGCCGGTGTCCTGCGCGAAATTGGTGCGCAAAAGTCACCTGCCAGTATTTTCCAAACAATACAGAGAGTAAAGCAAGCTTCCACGAACTGCATGTCAATGAAGAGATATGTGAAAAAACACCTTGAGGACTGATTCCAAACAACGTTTGCCATGTTTCGGTCGATATTATGTAGTTAATCCGGAAAAAGTTTTACGTTGTAGGTGACTGCATTTTCGGTTCGTTTCAGTAGCCAGGCGCAATGTAGAAAACGGAACGATTTCTCCTACACACAACGCTTTCAGGAAACACTGCGCATTTGGTGTGTAACTGGGAGTCTCCTCATTGAAAACATCAGAAGCTCTTCAAAGGTAAATGATTTTATTTATTTGGTTATCTGGTTTTTGTGAAAATGTTGCGTGCTACATGTTATTCAAAATGCATTGCTAGCTTTGCATACTCTTACACAAATTAGTCAATTTCTATGGTTCAAAAGCATATTTTGAAAATCTGAGATGACAGTGTTGTTAAGAAAAGGCTAAGCTTGAGAGCAGATGCATTATTTTCATTTTATTTGCGATTTTCAGAAATCGTTAACGTTACATTATGCTAATGAGCTTCAGGCTATAACTGTATACAGGGTTTTCATAGCCAAACGTGAACAAAACGGAGCGATTTGTCCTACACAAATAATATTTTTTTGAAAAACTGCACATTTGCTATGTAACTGAGAGTCTCCTCATTGAAAACATCCGAAGCTCTTCAAAGTTAATGATTTTATTTATTTGGTTATCTGGCTTTTGTGAAAATGTTGCGTGCTACATGCTACACAAAATGCTATGCTAGCTTTGCATACTCTTACACAAATTAGTCAATTTCTATGGTTCAAAAGCATATTTTGAAAATCTGAGATGACAGTGTTGTTAAGAAAAGGCTAAGCTTGAGAGCAAACGCATTATTTTAATTTTATTTGTGATTTTCAGAAATCGTTAACGATGCATTATGCTAATGAGCCTGAGGCTTTAGTCACAAACCCGGATCCGGGATGGGGAGTTTCAAGAAGTTAAACTATGCCACTTTGTTTATATACCCTACATTACTCATCTCATCTACTGCATCTTGCTTATGCCGTTCTGTTCCATCACTCATTCATATATCTTTATGTACATATTCTTTGTCCCTTTACACTTGTGTCTATAAGGTAGTAGTTGTGGAATTGTTAGGTTAGATTACTCATTGGTTATTGCTGCATTGTCGGAACTAGAAGCACAAGCATTTCGCTACACTCGCATTAACATCTGCTAGCTAACCATGTGTATGTGACAAAAAACATTTGATTTGATTTGATTTGATCAGAGTGTCCAATGTGAAAGCTCAGAAAGCAAAACACTCTGAATTTACCTAGTTTATGAACACCCAGAGCGCACTCTGGCTCCAGATTGAATTTACGAAGACACCCGTAGTATAAATCAACCTTTAGTCTTGAAATCATTGGTTGTTTAGCACATGGCCTCACATGTGAATCTTTAAAGAGTTGGGTGTGGCTAAGAATTAAGAGTGTGTGAACGATGCTGAATGGGTGTAGACAAAGAAGAGCTCTCCAGTAGGTTTAACAAAACATTCAAGGGCCATTTTCTCAAAAGTGAGATTACAAGTTTATCAACTTTCAAAGCAGAATTACTTTCCCATTCTTCCTCAATTATAGTGTATGATATACCATTTTGAAGCTCTGTGTCTCTACTTTTATCCAATATAAAAAGCCTAATTTTAAATCTTGCTACATAAAACCGAATCGAGCTGGTCAGTCACATTTGTGAGCAAAATTTGAAATGGTGTTTTATAAATACAGTTGAGGAACAATGGGAAAATAATTTTGGTTTGAAAGTTGATAAACATGTAAACTGACTTTTAAGAAAATTGCCTTTGAATCTTTTGGTACTACTACTGGAGAGCCCTTCTTTGTCTACACCTATTCGTTCACACCCCCATAAACTTTAGTACTAAACATCTCATTAAGAGTTGATCCGAGCGTTCTGTACTAACAACATAAGTTCCCAAGCTAACTTGCAAGCTACTTCCAGACACAAATGACAGAACAGCTCACTGAACATTACTCGCCCTAGCAGAGCTGGAGAGGCTGTTATGTTTTCAGAGAGTTGGTGACTGCAACTGTGGTTTGAGATTGGCAGGTTTGTAAATTCAAAATGAGTCGCAGCATTCAGAGCGCACACGGACGCTCTGGCTGAGGAGTAGGTTTGACCCGAGCGTTCTGACCTCACAGGCAGTCAAGCACCCAAGCTAACTGGCAGACATTGGCTAGCGTTCCAGCTAATTCCAGACACAAAATGAGAGAACACCCACTCTGCCCATTTTACTCGCCCTAGCAGAGCTGGGTGGGCTGTTTTCATGTTATCCAGAGCACTGGTGACTAACTGTTCTGCTGGCAACAATTTAAATATGCTTTTTTGACGATGTTAACTGACACTGGCTATATTCAACGGGCGTGTTGAGCGTTCGTAAATTCATCAGTTATTCTCCACTCTGGCACACTGAAATCGGAGTAGATGGCTGGACTGAATTTACAAACGCACACTAAATGGATCTTGCATAGTGGAGTCTTCTGTGAAGATGTTATGAACTTGAGTGAAGACCCAAAAGCGGTTTTAACAGAAAACAGAGTTCTTTAATGAAAATACAGGAATGGCATAAATCCTCTTCCAACGTTGTCAGCGGAACAAAAGAACGTTAGTATAGTGCAGGATGCTCCTGCCAGGCAGACTCCGACAGGACAGGACAAGGTGGAAGCAAAACGAGACGACAGCTTGCTTCTGGCATCAAAAAACACAAACAAGAATCAGACCCTGAAAGTAGCAGGAACAGAAAAGAAATAGAGACCTAATCAGAGGAAAGAGAGAACAGGTGGGGGAAAAGAGAGAATGAGCTAGTTAGGGGAAATGTAGAACAGCTGAAGGATGAGAGACAGAGAAGGTAACCTAAAAAGACCAGCAGAGAGAGAGAATGAAGAGAAAGGACAGGAACAGACATAACAAGACATGACAGTACCCCCCCACTCACCGAGCGCCTCTGGCGCACTCGAGAGGAAACCTGGCGGCAACGGAGGAAATCATCGATCAGCGAACGGTCAGCACGTCCCGAGAGGGGACCCAACTCCTCTCCTCAGGACCGTGCCCCTCCCAATCCACTAGGTACTGATGACCACGGCCCGAGGGCGCATGTCCAAAATCTTACGAACCCTGTAGATGGGTGCGCCCTCGACAAGGATGGGGGGGAGGACGCGGGGGTGGAACGCGACGAAGATAGCGGGAGAAGAAGTCGCACTGCGACAGGATTAATGACCTGAAATACGAACGGACCAATGAACCCGCAGGGGCCAACTTGCGAGAAGCTGTCTTAAGGGGGAAGGTTCTGAGTGGAGAGCCATACTCTCTGACCGCAACAATATCTAGGACTCTTGGTCCTACGCTTATTAACGGCCCTCACAGTCTGCGCCCCCTGTGCGGCAAAGTGCCGTTTGACTTGCTTCAGGTGCGCTCGCAACGCTGGACAAAAGCCTGAGCGGAGGACGCAGGACTCGGCATGACTGAGATGAGAACAGCGGAGGCTGGTACCCGAGGCTACACTGAAAAAGGGGATAGACCGGTAGCAGACGGGAAACGAGTTGTGGGCGTACTCTGCCCAGGGGAGCTGTTCTGACCAAGACGCAGGGTTACGAAAAGAAAGACTGCGTAAAATCGACCAACAGTCTGATTGGCCCGTTCGGCTTCGGCCGTTAGACTGAGGGATGAAAGCGGACGGGCAATGAGCCCCAATCAAACGGCAGGCTCCCTCCAAAAATTGAGACGTGAACTCGGACCTCTGTCGGAAAGCGACGTCAGACGGAAGGCCATGAATTCGGAAAACATTCTCGATAATGATCTGAGCCGTCTCCTTAGCAGAAGGGAGCTTATCGAGAGGAATGAAATGAGCCGCCTTAGAGAATCTATCGACAACCGTAAGAATAACTGTCTTCCCCGCTGATGAAGGCAGTCCGGTGATAAAATCTAAGCGATGTGAGACCACGGTCGAGAGGGAATGGGAAGCGGTCTGAGACGGCCGGCAGGAGGAGAGTTCCCAGATTTAGTCTGGCGCAGACCGAACAAGCGGCGACAAATCGACGCGTCACGTTCCCGAGTGGGCCACCAGAAACGCTGGCGAATGGAGACGAGCGTACCCGAACGCCGGGTGACGGCTAACTTGGCAGAGTGGGCCCACTGAAGAACGGCCGGACGAGTAGGAACGGGCGAACAGAAGGTTCCTAGGACAAGCTCGCGCGACGGAGTGTGAGCGAGTGCTTGCTTTACCTGCCTCTCAATTCCCCAGACAGTCAACCCGACAACACGCCCCCCTCAGGGAGAATCCCATCGGGGTCGGTGGAGACCTCAGAAGAACTGAAGAGACGAGATAAAGCATCAGGTTTGGTGTTTTTTGAGCCCGGACGATAAGAAATAACAAACTCGAAACGAGCGAAAAACAGAGCTTCCAACGAGCTGACGCGCATTAAGTCGTTTGGCTGAACGGATGTACTCAAGGTTCCTATGGTCAGTCCAAACGACCACAAAAGGCAGTCGCCCCCTCCAACCACTGTCGCCATTCGCCTAGGGCTAAGCGGATGGCGAGCAGTTCACGATTACCAACATCATAGTTACGTTCTGACGGGGCGATAAGCGATGAGAGAAAAACGCACAAGGATGTGGACCTTGCCGTCAGAGAGAGCGCTGAGAAAGAATGGCTCCCACGCCCACCTCTGACGCGTCAACCTCAACAACAAACTGTCTAGAGATGTCAGGTGTAACAAGAATAGGTGCGGATGTAAAACGATTCTTAAGAAGATCAAAAGCTCCCTGGGCGTGAAACAGGACCACTTAAAGCACGTCTTAACAGAAGTAAGGGCTGTGAGAGGAGCTGCCACCTGACCGAAATTACGGATGAAACGACGGTAGAAATTAGCAAAGCCCAGAAGCGCTGCAGCTCGACGCGTGACTTAGGAACGGGCCAATCAATGACAGCCTGGACCTTAGCGGGATCCATCTTAATGCCTCAGCGGAAATAACGGAACCGAGAAAGGGACAGAGGCGACATGGAAAGTGCACTTCTCAGCCTTCACATAAAGACAGTTCTCCAAAAGGCGCTGGAGGACGCGTCGCACGTGCTGAACATGAATCGAGAGAGACGGTGAAAAAATCAGGATATCGTCCATGTAAACGAAAACAAAAATGTTCAGCATGTCTCTCAGGACGTCGTTAACTAGTGCCTGAAAGACAGCTGGAGCGTTAACGAGGCCTAAAGGAAGAACCCGGTATTCAAAGTGCCCTAACGGAGTGTTAAACGCCGTCTTCCACTCGTCCCCCTCCCTGATGCGCACGAGATGGTAGGCGTTACGAAGGTCCAATTTGGTGAAAAACCTGGCTCCCTGCAGGATCTCGAAGGCTGAAGACATAAGAGGAAGCGGATAACGATTCTTAACTGTTATGTCATTCAGCCCTCGATAATCCAGCAGAGAGAGAGAATGAAGAGAAAGGACAGGAACAGACATAACAAGACATGACAGAAGATGTAGCTAGCTAGGTAAACAATGAACCATAATCCCAACTCATGATGTTACTACCCTGTATGAATCTGCAGGTAGCTAACCAACCAGGTGCAATGGTAGCTAGCTAACATTAGGCTATAGCTAGCTAAGCAAATTACTCTGAGATACGAATAATAAGGTCATACACGTAACGTTAGCTAGCGAGCCAGCCAGCTAACGTTAGCTAACAAGCTAGGCAAACAATGACCCATAATCACAACTCATGAAATTACTACTCTGCATGAATCTGCGGGAAGATAACCAACCAGGTTCAATGTTAGCTAGCTAACATTAGGCTATATCTAGCTAACATTAGACTATAGTCTTGTTACTACTTGATACTGCAGCTTTTGATATTATTTATAATAGTCTGCTGCTAGAAAAACATATGTGTTATGGCTTTACACCCCCTGCTATAATGTGGATAAAGAGTTACTTGTCTAACAGAACACAGAGGGCGTTCTTTAACCCTTTCACACGTACCATCACACGGGTGTGATCGTTCTACAGTGGTCCCTGAAGCGTACGATCACACCCCGTGTGATTAGACCACTCATTTAGAATGACCAGTTTTGGTCCAATTTTATTATCATAATTTT
>NW_027016399.1:0-32500 GCF_036934945.1 Oncorhynchus masou masou
CTGTCTGTCCGTCCGTCCCTCTCTCTCTGTTGGTCTGTCCGTCCCTCTCTCTCTGTCTGCCTGTCCGTCCCTCTCTCTCTGTCTCCCTGTCCGTCCCTATCTCTCTGTCTGTCCGTCCGTCCCTCTGTCCGTCCGTCCCTCTGTCCGTCCGTCCCTCTGTCCGTCCGTCCCTCTGTCCGTCCCTCTGTCTGTCTGCCTGTCCGTCCCTCTCTGTCTGTCTGTCTGTCTCTCCGTCCCTCTCTCTCTGTCTGTCTGTCCCTCTCTCTGTCTGTCTGTCCCTCTCTCTGTCTGTCTGTCCCTCTCTCTGTCTGTCCCTCTCTCTGTCTGTCCCTCTCTCTCTCTGTCCCTCTCTCTGTCTGTCTCTCTGTCTGTCCCTCTGTCTGTCTGTCTGTCTGTCTGTCCGTCCCTCTGTCTGTCCGTCCCTCTGTCTGTCCGTCCCTCGCTCTCTCTGTCCGTCCCCCTCTCCCTCTCTCTCTCTCTGTCCGTCCCTCTCTCTCTCTCTGTCCCCCCCCCCTCTCTCTCTCTCTCTCTGTCCGTCCCTCTCTCTCTCTCTGTCCGTCCCCCCTCTCTCTCTCTCTCTCTCTGTCCGTCCCCCTCTCTCTCTCTGTCCGTCCCCCTCTCTCTCTCTCTCTGTCCGTCCCCTCTCTCTCTCTCTCTGTCCGTCCCCCCTCTCTCTCTCTCTCTGTCCGTCCCCCTCTCTCTCTCTCTCTGTCCGTCCCCCTCTCTCTCTCTCTCTGTCCGTCCCCCTCTCTCTCTCTCTCTGTCCGTCCCCCTCTCTCTCTCTCTCTGTCCGTCCCCCTCTCTCTCTCTCTCTGTCCGTCCCCCTCTCTCTCTCTGTCCGTCCCCCTCTCTCTCTCTGTCCGTCCCCCTCTCTCTCTCTGTCCGTCCCCCTCTCTCTCTCTGTCCGTCCCCCTCTCTCTCTCTGTCCGTCCCCCTCTCTCTCTCTGTCCGTCCCCCTCTCTCTCTCTGTCCGTCCCTCTCTCTCTCTTTGTCCGTCCCTCTCTTTCTCTCTCTCTCTCTCTCTCTCTCTCTCTCTCTCTCTCTCTCTCCAGAGGTATCAGTCTCTCTCTCTCTCTCTCTCTCCAGAGGTATCAGTCTCTCTCCAGAGGTATCAGTCTCTCTCTCTCTCCAGAGGTATCAGTCTCTCTCTCTCTCTCTCTCTCCAGAGGTATCAGTCTCTCTCCAGAGGTATCAGTCTCTCTCTCTCTCCAGAGGTATCAGTCTCTCTCTCTCTCTCTCTCTCTCCAGAGGTATCAGTCTCTCTCTCTCTCCAGAGGTATCAGTCTCTCTCCAGAGGTATCAGTCTCTCTCTCTCTCTCTCTCTCTCCAGAGGTATCAGTCTCTCTCTCTCTCTCTCTCTCTCTCCAGAGGTATCAGTCTCTCTCTCTCTCTCTCTCCAGAGGTATCAGTCTCTCTCTCTCTCCAGAGGTATCAGTCTCTCTCTCTCTCTCCAGAGGTATCAGTCTCTCTCTCTCTCTCCAGAGGTATCAGTCTCTCTCTCTCTCTCCAGAGGTATCAGTCTCTCTCTCTCTCTCCAGAGGTATCAGTCTCTCTCTCTCTCTCTCTCTCTCTCTCTCTCTCTCTCTCTCTCCAGAGGTATCAGTCTCTCTCTCTCTCTCTCTCTCTCTCTCTCTCTCCAGAGGTATCAGTCTCTCTCTCTCTCTCTCTCTCTCTCTCTCTCTCTCTCCAGAGGTATCAGTCTCTCTCTCTCTCTCTCTCTCTCTCTCTCTCCAGAGGTATCAGTCTCTCTCTCTCTCTCTCTCTCTCTCTCTCTCTCTCCAGAGTTATCAGTCTCTCTCTCTCTCTCTCTCTCTCTCTCCAGAGGTATCAGTCTCTCTCTCTCTCTCTCTCTCTCTCTCTCTCTCCAGAGGTATCAGTCTCTCTCTCTCCAGAGGTATCAGTCTCTCTCTCTCTCTCTCTCCAGAGGTATCAGTCTCTCTCTCTCCAGAGGTATCAGTCTCTCTCTCTCTCTCTCTCTCTCTCTCTCTCTCTCTCCAGAGTTATCAGTCTCTCTCTCTCTCTCTCTCTCCAGAGGTATCAGTCTCTCTCTCTCTCTCTCTCTCTCTCTCTCCAGAGGTATCAGTCTCTCTCTCTCCAGAGGTATCAGTCTGTCTCTCTCTCTCTCTCTCCAGAGGTATCAGTCTCTCTCTCTCTCTCTCTCTCTCTCTCTCTCTCTCTCTCCAGAGGTATCAGTCTCTCTCTCTCTCTCTCCAGAGGTATCAGTCTCTCTCCAGTATCAGTGTATCTTCAGACTTACCCAGCATCGTTGTCCGTCCTCTTCAGTCCTTTGGAGATGTGAGTCAGACTGTGTCTGAACTGAGAGAGAAACTAGAAGACTTCCTTAAAGGAGAATGGACCAAGATCTCCACTACAGGTGTGTTGAAAACAATAAGAACATCAACTTTAGACCATTGAAAGTTCCCTACTAGTCATATACATGTGGAATATGGTCTGATGATAACATTCCCTCTCTCTGTCAATGTGTTTGTGTGTCTGTAGTGAATATAGTGGATGTTGTACTGCCTCCAGAGCCCAAGACCAGAGAACAGTTGTTACAATGTGAGTCTCTTTATTGTGAAGTAACTAACAGTCTCTTTTTACTGACACTCCTAACAATCCCTCTAGAAATATATAGCAATAGTAGATCTAATCAAAGACTGGGTCTCTATCTGACTCCTCATATTTCTCTGATTTGATCTCTGCTGTGCTCTAATCAAAGACAGGGGAGATACAGTATCTGACTTAACTTATTGTTCTGACTCCCCTCGTTGGTCTCTGCTCTTCTCCCAGATTCCTGTCAGCTCACACTGGACCCAAACACAGCACACACACTCCTCTCTCTGTCTGAAGGGAACAGAAAGGTGACCTGTACAGACCAAGTCCAACCATATCCTGTCCATCCAGACAGATTCACCTCCTGGTGGCAGGTTCTGTGTAGAGAGGGTCTGTCTGGACGCTGTTACTGGGAGGTGGAGAGGACTGGTGGTGTTGCTACAGCAGTCTCATATAAAGACATCAGCAGAACAGAGAGAGATGGTGGATTTGGAGACAATAACAAGTCCTGGAGTTTATATTACGATAGTGATGGTTATTGTTTCAGACACAATAATGTTGTGACTAAAGTATCAGGCCCTCAGTCCTCCAGAGTAGGAGTGTACCTGGATCACAAGGCAGGTACTCTGTCCTTCTACAGTGTCTCTGACACAATGACCCTCCTCCACAGAGTCCAGACCACATTCACTCAGCCCCTCTATCCTGGGTTTAGGCTCTATTATTATAATGATACTGCTGAGCTGGTTAAACTGTAAACTGATTTGTTATTAATTAAAATTCAATCCAAAGTTTTAATCTTGTACATTTCCATGAATCATGATGTCTGGTGTTGATGTATATTGGTTGTCATTCAGAACCATTGATATGTTTTCTCAGTTGGTTCTCTGTCTCTATGTAATTCTCCTCAGTATCATTGATCAGCTTGTTGGCTCGGTCCTAATTGATGTGTTCTCTGTCACCTGGAGCTGCATGGAAAATGGTCCAGGAACTAAAGGACAATTCAGGACTAGTCAGCCCACTACAAGCTGGTATCACTTCCTTTCTACTAAACTATATGGTCTGGTTTCCCAGACACAGATGAATCCTAGTCCTGGACTAAACAGTATGTTCAATGTAGATGTCCAGGAAACCGGCCCTAAATGTGTCATCTTTCATCCTCCCATACTGCTCAGTCCAGCAACATTAAACCTGTCCAGCAGGTGGTGCTGTTGACCAAACAATAAAACCAGCAGATATCTTGACTTGCCACTCAGTATATCAGTAATGTTCAGAATAGTACTTTAATATCATTGGAGATTGATGGTCTTTTTAATCCACTATCCAGAGTCAGGAACAGATGAAGTTAGGTCTGCTACTGTTCAGTGATTAAATATGATTTATGGTGATGGGAAATAATAAAAAACACTCAACTTCATCTAGTAATAGTTTTCCTTTGTTATTTATTCCAAGGTGTGTCTTTAACTTGTAAATGTATTGTGTGGAGGTGAGCTAGTGGTGTGGCTGATAGAATAGAATGAAGAGGGAGGAGGGGAGGAAGAGGGGAGGAGTGAAGGGCTGTTCAAGAAACCAGAAGAGGAAGATGTTCAGGGGAATTACTGTCTCTGTTCTAAATGGTTCCCTATTCCCTACATAGTGCACTACGGTGCTTCTGACCAGGTCTAAAGTAGTGTTCTACGTAGGGAGGAGGGGAGGGGAAATGGGCAGATATATCAGACAGATGAGGGAGAGAGAGATTTTCATCCAGGAGTTAGTGTCTCTGTTCCAAATAGCTCCCTATTCCCTGCGTAGTGCACTAGTCTTCTTATAACCAGGTCTGAAGTAGTGTTCTAGATGTTAGATGGTTTCTCCCTGTCATTACAACATGACAATATGGTCGTGACTTTAGTGGTTTCCTCCCCCTGTGTTTTTAGTGTTATGTTGTTATGTGTGTTGTCAGGGTTGTTCCTCTGTGTTCCTCATTGAAAATCCATTAACAATGAATCACAAACTAATTATATTCCAGTTGTGTTTCGACAACTTGATGTCTGACGTCCCCCAGTTCTGTTCAGACCCGTTGAACTGGGTCACATTCTGAATGGTGACTTGTATTGATAGTCCATACTGGACCTGACTGTGGTTAACCAGACTGGAGGGGTTCTGATCACATATTCCCTCATCTACACAACTTCACCTGATGTTCTCTCTGTAATGCATCTCCGTGTGTGTCTCTCTCTGTGTGTGTGTGTGTGTCTCTCTGTGTGTGTGTGTGTGTGTGTGTGTGTGTAGAAAGCAGACAACCTCAATCTGGTTTCATTCCTGTAGTTATCAGAACACATGAGGTGTGTAACAATTATCTCTCCTTTCTAAGTGTGAACTTGTCCAGTTCCCTTCATGGATTTAAAGGAAATGACTGGTTTATGTAAACTCCCTCTACCCCATGTCAACACCAATCCAATGCTTTTACATTTGTGAGGAGTAGAGAAGGAAAGCTACATTTCACAACTCTTAGTACAAACTCACAACATGAAGCCCTCTCTAAGGAGCCCTCAGAGAGGTGGACATCAGAGAGATGGAGGCAGGCGGCAGGGAACTGTTGTATCTAATGAAGTCCGGTCCATCGTCGTTGATCATGTGGTCAACAGAGGTCTGACCATGACAGAGGACGACACATTAGTTCACCCCAATCTGAAAAGATCAACTGGCAAATTCCATCATGAGAACATTTCACTAAGAAAAGCGGTGAGTCAGCAGGATGTGCACTATGCTTCACCTTTACATTTACAGGAAATGACATATTGTAATGCATGTCAACATGTTCCAGGATTGTTCCAGTAGGATCTACTGACAGTAAACTCTGTTCTACCCTCAGAATAGACAGAAGACCCCATGGTGGTGGTCGCGTGCTGACTGACCAGCAGGAGAGGACAGTGGAGGAAATGGTGAGGGACAGGAATGATACACTGACCAGCAGGAGAGGACAGTGGAGGAAATGGTGAGGGACAGGAATGATACACTGACCAGCAGGAGAGGACAGTGGAGGAAATGGTGAGGGACAGGAATGATACACTGACCAGCAGGAGAGGACAGTGGAGGAAATGGTGAGGGACAGGAATGATACACTGACCAGCAGGAGAGGACAGTGGAGGAAATGGTGAGGGACAGGAATGATATATATACTATATACTGTATACTATTCAGGTACATCACTATATACTGTATACTATTCAGGTACATCACTATATACTGTATACTATTCAGGTACATCACTATATACTATATACTATTCAGGTACATCACTATATACTATTCAGGTACATCACTATATACTGTATACTATTCAGGTACATCACTATATACTATTCAGGTACATCACTATATACTGTATACTATTCAGGTACATCACTGTATACTGTATACTATTCAGGTACATCACTATATACTGTATACTATTCAGGTACATCACTATATACTATATACTATTCAGGTACATCACTATATACTATTCAGGTACATCACTATATACTGTATACTATTCAGGTACATCACTGTATACTGTATACTATTCAGGTACATCACTATATACTGTATACTATTCAGGTACATCACTATATACTGTATACTATTCAGGTACATCACTATACACTATATACTATTCAGGTATAGCACTATATACTGTATACTATTCAGGTACATCACTATATACTGTATACTATTCAGGTACATCACTATATACTATATACTATTCAGGTACATAACTATTGTTGACTGGTGTTGTTACAGCAGTATGATACCAGGTGGTGTCCAGATGCCTCTAATGCAGGTTTAGGTGCTGTGTTGTTACAGCAGTATGATACCAGGTGGTGTCCAGATGCCTCTAAAGCAGGTTTAGGTGCTGTGTTGTTACAGCAGTATGATACCAGGTGGTGTCCAGATGCCTCTAAAGCAGGTTTAGGTGCTGTGTTGTTACAGCAGTATGATACCAGGTGGTGTCCAGATGCCTCTAATGCAGGTTTAGGTGCTGTGTTGTTACAGCAGTATGATACCAGGTGGTGTCCAGATGCCTCTAAAGCAGGTTTAGGTGCTGTGTTGTTACAGCAGTATGATACCAGGTGGTGTCCAGATGCCCCTAAAGCAGGTTTAGGTGCTGTGTTACAGCAGTATGATACCAGGTGGTGTCCAGATGCCTCTAAAGCAGGTTTAGGTGCTGTGTTGTTACAGCAGTATGATACCAGGTGGTGTCCAGATGCCTCTAAAGCAGGTTTAGGTGCTGTGTTGTTACAGCAGTATGATACCAGGTGGTGTCCAGATGCCTCTAAAGCAGGTTTAGGTGCTGTGTTGTTACAGCAGTATGATACCAGGTGGTGTCCAGATGCCTCTAATGCAGGTTTAGGTGCTGTGTTGTTACAGCAGTATGATACCAGGTGGTGCCCAGATGCCTCTAAAGCAGGTTTAGGTGCTGTGTTGTTACAGCAGTATGATACTAGGTGGTGTCCAGATGCCTCTAAAGCAGGTTTAGGTGCTGTGTTACAGCAGTATGATACCAGGTGGTGTCCAGATGCCTCTAAAGCAGGTTTAGGTGCTGTGTTGTTACAGCAGTATGATACCAGGTGGTGTCCAGATGCCTCTAAAGCAGGTTTAGGTGCTGTGTTGTTACAGCAGTATGATACCAGGTGGTGTCCAGATGCCTCTAAAGCAGGTTTATGTGCTGTGTTGTTACAGCAGTATGATACCAGGTGGTGTCCAGATGCCTCTAATGCAGGTTTAGGTGCTGTGTAACAGCAGTATGATACTAGGTGGTGTCCAGATGCCCTAAAGCAGGTTTAGGTGCTGTGTTGTTACAGCAGTATGATACCAGGTGGTGTCCAGATGCCTCTAATGCAGGTTTAGGTGCTGTGTTGTTACAGCAGTATGATACTAGGTGGTGTCCAGATGCCCCTAAAGCAGGTTTAGGTGCTGTGTTGTTACAGCAGTATGATACCAGGTGGTGTCCAGATGCCTCTAATGCAGGTTTAGGTGCTGTGTTGTTACAGCAGTATGATACTAGGTGGTGTCCAGATGCCCCTAAAGCAGGTTTAGGTGCTGTGTTGTTACAGCAGTATGATACTAGGTGGTGTCCAGATGCCTCTAAAGCAGGTTTAGGTGCTGTGTTGTTACAGCAGTATGATACCAGGTGGTGTCCAGATGCCCCTAAAGCAGGTTTAGGTGCTGTGTTACAGCAGTATGATACCAGGTGGTGTCCAGATGCCTCTAAAGCAGGTTTAGGTGCTGTGTTGTTACAGCAGTATGATACCAGGTGGTGTCCAGATTCCTCTAAAGCAGGTTTAGGTGCTGTGTTGTTACAGCAGTATGATACCAGGTGGTGTCCAGATGCCTCTAAAGCAGGTTTAGGTGCTGTGTTGTTACAGCAGTATGATACCAGGTGGTGTCCAGATGCCTCTAAAGCAGGTTTAGGTGCTGTGTTGTTACAGCAGTATGATACCAGGTGGTGTCCAGATGCCTCTAAAGCAGGTTTAGGTGCTGTGTTGTTACAGCAGTATGATACCAGGTGGTGTCCAGATGCCTCTAAAGCAGGTTTAGGTGCTGTGTTGTTACAGCAGTATGATACCAGGTGGTGTCCAGATGCCTCTAAAGCAGGTTTAGGTGCTGTGTTGTTACAGCAGTATGATACCAGGTGGTGTCCAGATGCCTCTAAAGCAGGTTTAGGTGCTGTGTTGTTACATCAGATGCCAGATGTGAAAGAGGAGAGAGGTAATGGTTGTCCTCCCCCATGGAGTGATGATAGAGGGATGTGAAAGAGGAGAGAGGTAATGTTTGTACTCCCCCATGGAGTGATGATAGAGGGATGTGAAAGAGGAGAGAGGAAATGGTTGTACTCCCCCATGGAGTGATGATAGAGGGATGTGAAAGAGGAGAGAGGTAATGGTTGTACTCCCCCATGGAGTGATGATAGAGGGATGTGAAAGAGGAGAGAGGAAATGGTTGTACTCCCCCATGGAATGATGATAGAGGGATGTGAAAGAGGAGAGAGGTAATGGTTGTACTCCCCCATGGAGTGATGATAGAGGGATGTGAAAGAGGAGAGAGGTAATGGTTGTACTCCCCCATGGAGTGATGATAGAGGGATGTGAAAGAGGAGAGAGGTAATGGTTGTACTCCCCCATGGAGTGATGATAGAGGGATGTGAAAGAGGAGAGAGGTAATGGTTGTACTCCCCATGGAGTGATGATAGAGGGATGTGAAAGAGGAGAGAGGTAATGGTTGTACTGGACTTATTTATTCCCTCATTACTGACTTATTCTGTTTCAATAACATCATTACAAAACACAAACTAATTACATTCAAGGAATTATTGTATTAAAGTTTCTGTATTAAAATTCACCATAAAATGTACAGTTCATTCCATAGTTTAACATGGGTAATGCTCCATCCTATAAGAGTCAATGATGTGTTGGATGAGATGGGACCCTGCCTTCACCTGGGGATATTTGTTGGATCCGTCACAACAGGTGATGAGGACCTCATCCTCAAGCTGCACAAAGAAAGCCAGGGACTGCAGTGTGCTCCAGTCTCCAGCAGGGGGCAGTAAAACCCTATGGACCTGAAAGGGACTGCAGTGTGCTCCAGTCTCCAGCAGGGGGCAGTAAAACCCTATGGACCTGAAAGGGACTGCAGTGTGTTCCAGTCTCCAGCAGGGGGCAGTAAACCCCTATATGTTCCAGTCTCCAACATTATTCAAAAACGTTAAATCAAAAATAAACTAATTTCAATAACCAATCAACTTATCTCATAAAGCAATGGTTAAAACCTGTTAAGGCTCGGGCAATACTGCCCCCTTTGGATGAATTGCGTGCCCATAGTAAACTGGAAAAAAATCTGTCCAAAATTGCTAATATATGCATATAATAATTATTATTGAATAGAAAACACTCTAAAGCTTCTAAAACCGTTTGAATTATGTCTGTAAGTATAGCAGGACTCACAGGGCAGCCATTCTCCCAAACTATTTTTCTCATCAGAAAAGTTGGGCCAACTTTGATGTCATCTCCCCCACACTTCCCAACCAGCTATGGATCTGGGATCAGTTTCTATGTCTTCCGCGAGATGTCTTCTATCAGTAGAGCGTTTAATTGTGCAAATCCCGCGAGCTTTGACCCTTTGGCAGGCAAAATACTGGGTGTCGTGAGAAAATACATGAACTTTCAGGCGCGCGTTGCGCACAGAGAGCCCTTTGTTCCATCTTGCACGAGAAGAATACAGTTTGTCCGGTCGATTTGAGAATTGTTTTTGTACGTTAAAACCTGTTAGAGCTAGGGCTACTTATTTCAACATTTTGTAAAAAATCATGCAACATTTCAACGTCCTGCTACTCATGCCAGGAATATAGTATATGCATATGATTAGTATATGTGGATAGAAAACACTCTGAAGTTTCTAAAACTGGTTAAACCACGGCTGTGAGTATAACAGAACGTGTGTCTCGGGGAAAACTGAAAACCCAAAAGAAAAAAATATCAATGCGCCAGTTGCCTGTATTGTCTATGGCAACATAGGGAAATAGATAGCTCCCAGTTGACAATTCCTACAGCTTCCACACGATGTCTCCAGTCTTGGCAATTGGTGTGATGTTATTCCTTGGTTCAACGAAGAAGAGGCACTTCCTGTCATCACTGCATCACAAAGGAAGTTTTGGTAGAGAGAATATCGACCATCGTCTGAAGACTTAATGCTATTGAATACAGATCGCCCCGTGATGAATTCGATCGCGTATTAACGTTTACTAATACCTAAAGTTGGATTACAAAAGTAGTTTGAAGCGTTTTGTCAAAGCTTATAGGCAACTTTTTTAATTTAAAAAAATAACGATGCGTTTAGAAAAAGTGTTTTTCCTGGATCACACAGTCTTCATAAATGGACATTTTGGGTATACAAGGACCGATTTAATCGAAAAAAGACCCAATTGTGATGTTTATGGGACATATAGGAGTGCCAACAAAGAAGCTTGTCAAAGGTAATGAATGTTTTATATTTTATTTCTGCGTTTTGTGTAGTGCCGGCTACGCTATTTCTTTTTTTTTTTACGTCCCCTTCAGGTATTTCGGGGTGTTGCATGCTATCAGATAATAGCTTCTCATGCTTTCGCCGAAAAGCATTTTAAAAATCTGACTTGTTGGCTCGATTCACAACGAGTGTCGCTTGAATTGAGTACCCTGCATGTGTGTTTTAATGAACGTTTGAGTTTTAACGAGTGCTATTAGCATTTGGCGTAGCGCATTTGCATTTATTTTTGGCAAGGTGGGACGCTAGCAAGGAGAGAATTGTTTTGTACGTTAATAGCATCCTAAAGCTTGATTCTGCACTTAGTCTGACCAGTTTAGTCGACATATAATGTGTAATTTTGAAGTTTTGATGCGCAACCCCTCGAGACCAGAAGTAATTTTGGATGCATTTCAGCTGGAACTTGTCGCATTTGCTAACACAAAGACACACAACTTGAAACAAAACGCTGTTTTGGGTAAGTATGACTCCTTCCACTACATTCTGATCGAAGACCATCAAAGGTAAGGGAATTTTTATGTTGTAATTTTATGTTTCTGTCGACTCCAACACAGCGGAGAAATATTGCTTACGTCTGAGCGCTGTCTCAGATTTCTGTAACATTAAAAAGAAATGTGACAAAGCGATTGCATTAAATAGAGTAGAAACTGGTGTTTCTCATTCATTTTATAATTAAATCCTACCTGTTTCTATCATTTCTAGTGAGATTGTTCTGGTCTCACCAGAAAGTCAGGATACAGGGCATTTGACACCACTAAATATTTCCTCTCCCTTTTCTTTCCCTGTCCTTCACAAACCATTTCAAAACCTTCCAAACATTTCCATCCTTCTGCAAACCCAATTTACAACTGAATTGAAAAGACCCCATCCAAAATAATTCCCACACTATCAACCCCACTAATGCATATTCGTAACCAGTAAATTGTGTGTGTGTGCTGGTGAACCGTAGGTCAAAAAGACACCTGAACAAGGCCTCACTTATCTGGAAGTCTGTATATGGCCTAATCCAGATACTTTTATCCTGCTCTCCCCGACACCACAGTCTCTGGGGACCTTCCAATGAGAGATAATGAAACCCCCTTTTATCCTGCTCTCCCCGACACCACAGTCTCTGGGGACCTTCCAATGAGAGATAATGAAACCCCCTTTTATCCTGCTCTCCCCGACACCACAGTCTCTGGGGACCTTCCAATGAGAGATAATGAAACCCCCTTTTATCCTGCTCTCCCCGACACCACAGTCTCTGGGGACCTTCCAATGAGAGATAATGAAACCCCCTTTTATCCTGCTCTCCCCGACACCACAGTCTCTGGGGACCTTCCAATGAGAGATAATGAAACCCCCTTTTATCCTGCTCTCCCCGACACCACAGTCTCTGGGGACCTTCCAATGAGAGATAATGAAACCCCCTTTTATCCTGCTCTCCCCGACACCACAGTCTCTGGGGACCTTCCAATGAGAGATAATGAAACCCCCTTTTATCCTGCTCTCCCCGATACCACAGTCTCCGGGGACCTTCCAATGAGAGATAATGAAACCCCCTTTTATCCTGCTCTCCCCGACACCACAGTCTCTGGGGACCTTCCAATGAGAGATAATGAAACCCCCTTTTATCCTGCTCTCCCCGACACCACAGTCTCCGGGGACCTTCCAATGAGAGATAATGAAACCCCCTTTTATCCTGCTCTCCCCGACACCACAGTCTCTGGGGACCTTCCAATGAGAGATAATGAAACCCCCTTTTATCCTGCTCTCCCCGACACCACAGTCTCTGGGGACCTTCCAATGAGAGATAATGAAACCCCCTTTTATCCTGCTCTCCCCGACACCACAGTCTCTGGGGACCTTCCAATGAGAGATAATGAAACCCCCTTTTCTGGAAAATAAATTGTACATTTCGTTAGCATTCACTATGTTACGTATTAATCAGCAAGCCAAAATGTATTAATTATAAACCAAACTTGATAATTGTAAATCCACTGTCTTTACTCTCATCATTAAATGTATTAATTATAAACCAAACTTGATAATTGTAAATCCACTGTCTTTACTCTCATCATTAAATGTTTGTTTCAATCCACCAACGTTCATGTATCTTTTATTCAGTCCTATTCTCCATAACCACCACAATGTTCATGAACTAACTGAAACCATGTCCACTTCATTTTAGGTTTAGTAACCCCTTTGCTAATTCCTTGTTACCCCTCCACCCCTTTCCTACATTCTAGAAATCTATATCAGAGTAAAACCACATCAAATGTAAATCTATATCAGAGTAAAACCACACCAAATGTAAATCTATATCAGAGTAAACCCACATCAAATATAAATCTATATCAGAGTAAAACCACATCAAATGTAAATCTATATCAGAGTAAAACCACATACAACATCTCATGAGATCAAAAAAAAACCCAAGGCTTTCTGAGTTAACAAGGAGTGTTTGGCCATATAATTTAAATGTGTTCCCTTTAGAATCCCTTCCCCTGGCATTTCACCAGATTCTTCATCCCAAAATACGTTTTCCTGGTATCCCTGGCCTCTACTACAACGTTGGGTAAGAAGTGATCTCATACAACATCCTTCACATAGAATCTGTAACCTCTAAGAACCACTATCGATCGAGGCGATACACCGATACAGTGCCTTGCGAAAGTATTCGGCCCCCTTGAACTTTGCGACCTTTTGCCACATTTCAGGCTTCAAACATAAAGATATAAAACGGTATGTTTTTGTGATGAATCAACAACAAGTGGGACACAATCATGAAGTGGAATGACATTTATTGGATATTTCAAACTTTTTTAACAAATCAAAAACTGAAAAATTGGGCGTGCAAAATTATTCAGCCCCTTTACTTTCAGTGTAGCAAACTCTCTCCAGAAGTTCAGTGAGGATCTCTGAATGATCCAATGTTGACCTAAATGACTAATGATGATAAATACAATCCACCTGTGTGTAATCAAGTCTCCGTATAAATGCACCTGCACTGTGATAGTCTCAGAGGTCCGTTAAAAGCGCAGAGAGCATCATGAAGAACAAGGAACACACCAGGCAGGTCCGAGATACTGTTGTGAAGAAGTTTAAAGCCGGATTTGGATACAAAAGATTTCCCAAGCTTTAAACATCCCAAGGAGCACTGTGCAAGCGATAATATTGAAATGGTAGGAGTATCAGACCACTGCAAATCTACCAAGACCTGGCCGTCCCTCTAAACTTTCAGCTCATACAAGGAGAAGACTGATCAGAGATGCAGCCAAGAGGCCCATGATCAATGTAGCTAAGTACATTATTAATTATATCAAGGTCCTCACTTACCCAGTCTTTTTGTAGCTGAGTACATCTATTAATTATATCAATGTCCTCACATACCCAGTCTTTTCGTAGCTCAGTACATCTATTAATTATATCAATGTCCTCACATACCCAGTCTTTTTGGAGCTGAGTACATCTATTAATTATATCAATGTCCGCACATACCCAGTCTTTTTGTAGTTAAGCACATCTATTAATTATATCAATGTCCTCACATAGCCAGTCTTTTTGTAGCTGACTTCATCTATTAATTATATCAATGTCCTCACATACCCAGTCTTTTTGGAGCTGAGTACATCTATTAATTATATCAATGTCCTCACATACCCAGTCTTTTTGGAGCTGAGTACATCTATTAATTATATCAATGTCCTCACATACCCAGTCTTTTTGTAGCTGACTTCATCTATTAATTCCCCAAATTCCAGAAGAATCGGTAGAAAGATCTCGTGCTTCTTTCAGCGACTCCATGGCTTTATTAAAATCCTCCATCTGACAGGGAGAAACGGGGTCGTTATTGTTCCCAAACCTTTCCCTTCTTTAAATAATACACACCTTCTATTAACTATTTTCCAAGGCAGCGCTACCCACTTCCCCGGATAATAATTCATTGGTCACAACACTTAATACCTTTTATTAGAACCTAAACTATAAATGTATTACTGGAGAATATGGATGACTTAATGTCTTATTCCAGTATTGCACCTTAAATATCACTATTACTAATAACCCATATTACCAAATCATTCACACTTCCTGTTTCCACATAATCTTTCATAACTGTTCAACTTTTCTGGGTTCCTTCCTGCACATTGCTTGGTCTCCCCTGTCCTTTCCAGGTCCTTTTCTTTTACCTGAGAGGCCACAGAGGGAGTCTCCTTCTCATCTTCCACCTTTGTTTCTCTCTTTATTTCCACCACTCTGGACACCGGGGGGTTTTACCTACTGGTGTATGGTGGAGGTTCTACTGGTGCATGGTGGAGGTTTTACCTACTGGTGTATGGTGGAGGTTCTACTGGTGTACGGTGGAGGTTTTACCTACTGGTGTATGGTGGAGGTTTTACCCACTGGTGTACGGTGGAGGTTTTACCTACTGGTGTATGGTGGAGGTTTTACCCACTGGTGCATGGTGGAGGTTTTACCTACTGGTGTATGGTGGAGGTTTTACCCACTGGTGCATGGTGGAGGTTTTACCTACTGGTTTTACCTACTGGTGCATGGTGGAGGTTTTACCTACTGGTTTTACCCACTGGTGTATGGTGGAGGTTTTACCCACTGGTGTATGGTGGAGGTTTTACCCACTGGTGTATGGTGGAGGTTTTACCTACTGGTTTTACCCACTGGTGTATGGTGAAGGTTTTACCTACTGGTTTTACCCACTGGTGCATGGTGGGGGTTTTACCTACTGGTGCATGGTGGAGGTTTTACCCACTGGTGTATGGTGGAGGTTTTACCTACTGGTTTTACCCACTGGTGTATGGTGAAGGTTTTACCTACTGGTTTTACCCACTGGTGTATGGTGGAGGTTTTACCTACTGGTTTTACCCACTGGTGTATGGTGAAGGTTTTACCTACTGGTTTTACCCACTGGTGTATGGTGGAGGTTTTACCTACTGGTTTTACCCACTGGTGCATGGTGGGGGTTTTACCCACTGGTGCAGGGTGGAGGTTCTGCCAACCATTCCACCTTCTTCCTGTCTGACTTTTCATTCTTTCTTCAACATTCCTCCAGTTTTCTTTGTACTTTTCAACAATCCTTCTGCTTTGAACATGTTTAACACCTCGTCTTTTATTGATCCTTTTCTTTCCTGGGTCACTTGTTTTATGTGTTTTTATTAGAGTTTCCATTTCCTCACATACTGAGACATCAAATGTTCCCTCCTCTGACCATTTAGTGCCCATTTTCCTGCTGCGTTTTCCCCATTTCTAAACATTTCTATTAGTGTCAACATTTCTTACATAGGGAACGCCTGGCGCCCAGAATTTATACTGCTGTTTTACTCATATTTGCAGCCTGTATTTATCGTCATGATATTTATTACCATTTAATTTAATAATGTTCATGTATTTTTAATTTATCCTGACAGTTCTTCTAGTATTATATTACTTCAATGGTTATTCATGTACCATTCACACTTGCCTCCTTTAGTGTGGGACTGGGTGCGTCCTCCCTACCAGGTCACAGTCAAGTGACGGTCCGGGAGAAGTGTGCAACCCATTCAGCACCAACAGCAGATAACTTTTACACTCACTTTTACACACCTCTTACGCTTTCCTAAACCACCTGCAAATTCATCCTTTTTCTGATACACTTCCTGGTCACAGAGAAAAGCGGTAACCACAGGGTTTTACCTGTCTGAGTAGTCCTTTACTGATTCACTTCCTCAACACAGCCAAGCTGTAACCACAGGGTTTTACCTGTCTGAGTAGTCCTTTACTGATTCACTTCCTCAACACAGCCAAGCTGTAACCACAGGGTTTTACCTGTCTGAGTAGTCCTTTACTGATTCACTTCCTCAACACAGCCAAGCTGTAACCACAGGGTTTTACCTGTCTGAGTAGTCCTTTACTGATTCACTTCCTCAACACAGCCAAGCTGTAACCACAGGGTTTTACCTGTCTGAGCAGTCCTTTACTGATTCACTTCCTCAACACAGCCAAGCGGTAACAACAGGATCTTTGCCTATCTGAGTAGTCCCTAATTGATTCACTTCATCTTCACAATAGGCGGTCAACATAGGTCTTTTTGCCTGTCTGATCAGTCCCCTATCGATACACTTCCTAGACACTATAGGACAGTAAACATATGTATTTTTGCCTGTCTGATCAGTCCCCTATCGATACATTTCCTAGACACTATAGGGCAGCAACCACAGGTCTTTTATTTAATTCTATTCCACCATGCAGATGGACAGTTGTCACTTCAAACTGGACGGAACAGAACAGTCAACAGGACAGATGAATGAGATGGAATAAATGCCCCAGATGAGCGAATGAGCGAGCTGGATGAATTGAATGACTCACCTTACTCAGTCTGACAAGTTTGGCCCAACTGAATCAACACAATCCTAACTCAAACAGACTGAACAGACTGGTCAGATGAAGCACCTGAACAAGACAGGTAAATAACCCCACTCAACTGAACCATCCAGAACAGATGAAACACACACTCCCAATCTGCAGCGGCCACACTAATATTTATTTTAGACTGTTACAACCCTTAAAGCTTTTTCATTTTTTATGTTTATTCTTTCATGCATTTATTGAATTCAGAAGCTCCCGAAAGCTTTAGTTCAATAAATGTTGAGAAACCTACTTGGTGTTTCTATTGCTTAGGCAGGCTCTCGAAAAGAATCACAAAAAAATTAACTATAAGTAAGAACTGGGGCGGCAGGTAGTCTAGTGGTTAGAGCATTGGACAAATCATTTGAAAGGTTATAACATCAAATCCCCGAGCTGACAAGGCAAAAATCTGTCGTTCTGCCCCTGAACAAGGCAGTTAACCCACTGTTCCCCAGTAGGCCGTCATTGTAAATAAGAATTTGTTCTTAACTGACTTGTCTAGTTAAATAAAAACAGCTTACCTCTCATCTAAGTGTCCACCTGTTTGCGCAATTCATCCAGAAAGACCCGTCTGCAGTCATAGAGTTGTCCACCATTTGCTGGTCCCTTGTAGCCACTCCTGGCAAGCTCGCCATTTTTGTTGTGGAAATATTTGCTCAATTATATTTCTCAGATACCAGAACTTGTGAATTCAAATAGACTTTATTACAAAGTAACAAGCCGAGCTGGGCCATGGACCAACTGCCGGACTCAGTCTCAGTCCTTTTATACAGTTTCATGCTTATAGAGGTGTCATCGTCCCTCCACTTTATGCTAATAACCAGATCCCCTCGGCTTTACTCCACCATTGTTTCCAAATCTAAGTTCTTTCCTCTAGGCGGGGTTCCCCTCCCCTCACGTTCCTTGGATCTATTATATTGGTGGCGCACCTATAGATTATTTCCAGGAAATAATAAGTACAGATTACTATAGGAAATTATAAGATTGCTACATGCCATTATCAGACTATAATATTTACATTTACATTTACATTTAAGTCATTTAGCAGACGCTCTTATCCAGAGCGACTTACAAATTGGTGAATTCACCTTCTGACATCCAGTGGAACAGCCACTTTACAATAGTGCATCTAAATCATTAAGGGGGGGTGGTGAGAAGGATTACTTATCCTATCCTAGGTATTCCTTGAAGAGGTGGGGTTTCAGGTGTCTCCGGAAGGTGGTGATTGACTCCGCTGTCCTGGCGTCGTGAGGGAGTTTGTTCCACCATTGGGGGGCCAGAGCAGCGAACAGTTTTGACTGGGCTGAGCGGGAACTGTACTTCCTCAATGGTAGGGAGGCGAGCAGGCCAGAGGTGGATGAACGCAGTGCCCTTGCTTGGGTGTAGGGCCTGATCAGAGCCTGGAGGTACTGCGGTGCCGTTCCCCTCACAGCTCCGTAGGCAAGCACCATGGTCTTGTAGCGGATGCGAGCTTCAACTGGAAGCCAGTGGAGAGAGCGGAGGAGCGGGGTGACGTGAGAGAACTTGGGAAGGTTGAACACCAGACGGGCTGCGGCGTTCTGGATGAGTTGTAGGGGTTTAATGGCACAGGCAGGGAGCCCAGCCAGCAGCGAGTTGCAGTAATCCAGACGGGAGATGACAAGTGCCTGGATTAGGACCTGCGCCGCTTCCTGTGTGAGGCAGGGTCGTACTCTGCGGATGTTGTAGAGCATGAACCTACAGGAACGGGCCACCGCCATGATGTTGGTTGAGAACGACAGGGTGTTGTCCAGGATCACGCCAAGGTTCTTAGCGCTCTGGGAGGAGGACACAATGGAGTTGTCAACCGTGATGGCGAGATCATGGAACGGGCAGTCCTTCCCCGGGAGGAAGAGCAGCTCCGTCTTGCCGAGGTTCAGCTTGAGGTGGTGATCCGTCATCCACACTGATATGTCTGCCAGACATGCAGAGATGCGATTCGCCACCTGGTCATCAGAAGGGGGAAAGGAGAAGATTAATTGTGTGTCGTCTGCATAGCAATGATAGGAGAGACCATGTGAGGTTATGACAGAGCCAAGTGACTTGGTGTATAGCGAGAATAGGAGAGGGCCTAGAACAGAGCCCTGGGGGACACCAGTGGTGAGAGCGCGTGGCGAGGAGACAGATTCTCGCCACGCCACCTGGTAGGAGCGACCTGTCAGGTAGGACGCAATCAAGCGTGGGCCGCGCCGGAGATGCCCAACTCGGAGAGGGTGGAGAGGAGGATCTGATGGTTCACAGTATCGAAGGCAGCCGATAGGTCTAAAAGGATGAGAGCAGAGGAGAGAGAGTTAGCTTTAGCAGTGCGGAGCGCCTCCGTGATGCAGAGAAGAGCAGTCTCAGTTGAATGACTAGTCTTGAAACCTGACTGATTTGGATCAAGAAGGTCATTCTGAGAGAGATAGCGGGAGAGCTGGCCAAGGACGGCACGTTCAAGAGTTTTGGAGAGAAAAGAAAGAAGGGATACTGGTCTGTAGTTGTTGACATCGGAGGGATCGAGTGTAGGTTTCTTCAGAAGGGTGCAACTCTCGCTCTCTTGAAGACGGAAGGGACGTAGCCAGCGGTCAGGGATGAGTTGATGAGCGAGGTGAGGTAAGGGAGAAGGTCCCCGGAAATGGTCTGGAGGAGAGAGGAGGGGATAGGGTCGAGCGGGCAGGTTGTTGGGCGGCCGGCCGTCACAAGAAGCGAGATTTCATCTGGAGAGAGAGGGGAGAAAGAGGTCAGAGCACAGGGTAGGGCAGTGTGAGCAGAACCAGCGGTGTCGTTTGACTTAGCAAACGAGGATCGGATGTCGTCGACCTTCTTTTCAAAATGGTTGACGAAGTCATCTGCAGAGAGGGAGGAGGGGGGAGGGGGAGGAGGATTCAGGAGGGAGGAGAAGGTGGCAAAGAGCTTCCTAGGGTTAGAGGCAGATGCTTGGAATTTAGAGTGGTAGAAAGTGGCTTTAGCAGCAGAGACAGAGGAGGAAAATGTAGAGAGGAGGGAGTGAAAGGATGCCAGGTCCGCAGGGAGGCGAGTTTTCCTCCATTTCCGCTCGGCTGCCCGGAGCTCTGTTCTGTGAGCTCGCAATGAGTCATCGAGCCACGGAGCGGGAGGGGAGGACCGAGCCGGCCTGGAGGATAGGGGACATAGAGAGTCAAAGGATGCAGAAAGGGAAGAGAGGAGGGTTGAGGAGGCAGAGTCAGGAGAAAGGTTGGAGAAGGTATGAGCAGAGGGAAGAGATGAAAGGATGGAAGAGGAAAGAGTAGCGGGGGAGAGAGAGCGAAGGTTGGGACGGCGCGATACCATCCGAGTAGGGGCAGTGTGGGAAGTGTTGGATGAGAGCGAGAGGGAAAAGGATACAAGGTAGTGGTCGGAGACTTGGAGGGGAGTTGCAGTGAGGTTAGTGGAAGAACAGCATCTAGTAAAGATGAGGTCGAGCGTATTGCCTGCCTTGTGAGTAGGGGGAAGGTGAGAGGGTGAGGTCAAAAGAGGAGAGGAGTGGAAAGAAGGAGGCAGAGAGGAATGAGTCAAAGGTAGACGTGGGGAGGTTAAAGTCGCCCAGGACTGTGAGAGGTGAGCCGTCCTCAGGAAAGGAGCTTATCAAGGCATCAAGCTCATTGATGAACTCTCCGAGGAACCTGGAGGGCGATAAATGATAAGAATGTTAAGCTTGAAAGGGCTGGTAACTGTGACAGCATGGAATTCAAAGGAGGCGATAGATAGATGGGTAAGGGGGAGAGAGAGAATGACCACTTGGGAGAGATGAGGATCCCGGTGCCACCACCCCGCTGACCAGAAGCTCTCGGGGTGTGCGAGAACACGTGGGCGGACGAAGAGAGAGCAGTAGGAGTAGCAGTGTTATCTGTGGTGATCCATGTTTCCGTCAGTGCCAGGAAGTCGAGGGACTGGAGGGAGGCATAGGCTGAGATGAACTCTGCCTTGTTGGCCGCAGATCGGCAGTTCCAGAGGCTACCGGAGACCAGGAACTCCACGTGGGTCGTGCGCGCTGGGACCACCAGATTAGGGTGGCCGCGGCCACGCGGTGTGGAGCGTTTGTATGGTCTGTGCAGAGAGGAGAGAACAGGGATAGATAGACACATAGTTAACAGGGTACAGAAGAGGCTACGCTAATGCAAAGGAGATTGGAATGACAAGTGGACTACACGTCTCGAATGTTCAGAAAGTTAAGCTTACGTAGCAAGAATCTTATTGACTAAAATGATTGAAATGAAACAGTACTGCTGGAGTAGGCTAGCTGGTAGTGGCTGCGATGTTGACACTACACTAATCAAGTCGTTCCGTCGAGTGTAATAGTTTCTACAGTGCTGCTATTCGGGGGCTAGCTGGCTAGCTAGCAAGGTTGATTGCGTTCCGTTACTTTAAAAGAACGACAATAGCTGGCTGGCTAACCTATTACTATGGGCCATTATAGGATTAAGTACAGATCCCTATAGTTCATTATAGAATTATACCATTAAGTACAGATAACTATAGTTCACTATATAATTATACCATTAAGTACAGATAACTATAGTTCATTATAGAATTATACCATTAAGTACAGATAACTACAGTTCACTATATAATTATACCAATAAGTACAGATAACTATAGTTCATTATAGATTTATACCAATAAGTACAGATAACTATAGTTCACTATATAATTATACCAATAAGTAAACTCAATCCCAGAATTCCACAGTGTCTTTGCTTATTCCCTTTATTGATATTCAGCCTTTTAACAAGAAACACATTCTGTTAACAGAAAACACCCTCACTATCAATTGCTGCAAAGAAACCACTGCTAATGGACACCAATAATAAGAAGAGACTTGCTTGAGCCAAGAAACACGAGCAATGGACATTAGACCGGTGGAAATCTGTCCTTTTGTCTGATGAGTTCAAATTTAAGATATCTGGTTCCAACTGTGTCTTTGTGAGAAGCAGATTAGATGAACAGATGATCTCTGCATGTGTGGTTCCCACCGTGAAGCATGGAGGAGGAGGTGTGATGTCTTTGTGAGGAGCAGAGTAGGTGAACAGATGATCTCTGCATGTGTGGCTCCCATCGTGAAGCATGGAGGAGGAGGTGTGATGGTGCTTTGCTGGTGAATGTCAGTGATTTATTTAGAATTCAAGGCACACTTAACCAGCATGGCTACCATAGCATTCTGCAGCGATAGGCCATCCCATCTGGTTTGTGCTTAGTGGGACTATCATTTGTTTTTCAGCAGGACAATGACCCAACACCCCTCCAGGCTGTGTAAGGGCTATTTGACCAAGAAGGAGAGTGATGAAGGGCTGCATCAGATGACCGGGCCTCCACTTGATTTGTTGAACACGTTGTTGGTTACTACATGATTCCATATGTGTTATTTCATAGTTTTGATGGCTTCCCTACATTTCTACAATGTAGAAAATAGTAAAAATTAAGAAAAACCCTTGAATGAGTAGGTGTGTCCAAGCTTTTGACTGTTACTGTATGTTAAGGGGATGATTCACCCCAATAGAAAGGTTCATACCTCTAAATACCATCTTATTAGATGGATCCATTTCCCCCCATTAGTTTGGGATTCAGACCTGCAGTCATCTTGATTTCAGACACTATGGAGAAGTGTTCCACAGGCAGTAAATCTAATGTAGAATAAATGGAACCTGGATCCATTTCATTCTATTAACATGGTTTATGTGTTATAGCAGTAATGGGGTTAAACTGATATTAAAATGACAACTCCATAGGTGGTACCAGGTCAGGGAGTTCATCTCTGCTCCCAGCATCCCTGGGACAGTACTGATCAACATAGCTGACCTGATGCAGAGGTGGACCAGTGATGTTTTCCTCTCAGTGGTGAGACTTGCCCTTCCATTTGACACACCTTTACCTGATGAGATCATACAAGACGTTACAGGCTTATTGCATGTGGAAACAGACCTGCGTTAAAATAATGTTGAATATTTAATTAGCAGTGTTTGAGTTTTTTGTAATGGAACCAATAGAAAAGTCCTAAAAGTACAAACAAACCCCGCCCACCTGGAGGACAAAGGAAATGCTCAAAGTGTTGGAAAGATTTCAAATAGTATTTGAATCCAGGGTGTTATTGATTAGAGAACACTGTAGCAAAACATTTAGCAACAGAATTATTTTAGTTCAGTTAGTCCCTCCGTGTTTCAGTTCATTTTCTTCAGTTTGGTGCCTCGTAGATATGATTCATGTCTCCGTGGAAACATCAATGTAAATTCACTTTTGATTTTTACTCCTCACTTTCCCTTTCAGGTCCATAAGGTTTTACTGCCCCCTGCTGGAGACTGGAGCACACTGCAGTCCCTTTCAGGTCCATAGGGTTTTACTGCCCCCTGCTGGAGACTGGAGCACACTGCAGTCCCTTTCAGGTCCATAGGGTTTTACTGCCAGATGATGGAGACTGGAGCACACTGCAGTCCCTTTCAGGTCCATAGGGGTTTACTGCCCCCCTGCTGGAGACTGGAGCACACTGCAGTCCATTTCAGGTCCATAGGGTTTTACTGCCCCCTGTTGGAGACTGGAGCACACTGCAGTCCCTTTCAGGTCCATAGGGTTTTACTGCCCCCTGATGGAGACTGGAGCACACTGCAGTCCCTTTCAGGTCCATAGGGTTTTACTGCCAGATGATGAGGCCCTCATCAATACAGGTACTGTATGTGGAACCATAGTAAAGACCAGTATGGACTATCAATACAGGTACTGTATGTAGAACCATAGTAAAGACCAGTATGGACTATCAATACAGATACTGTATGTAGAACCATAGTAAAGACCAGTATGGACTATCAATACAGGTACTGTATGTAGAACCATAGTAAAGACCAGTATGGACTATCAATACAGGTACTGTATGTAGAACCATAGTAAAGACCAGTATGGACTATCAATACAGATACTGTATGTAGAACCATAGTAAAGACCAGTATGGACCATCAATACAGATACTGTATGTAGAACCATAGTAAAGACCAGTATGGACTATCAATACAGGTACTGTATGTAGAACCATAGTAAAGACCAGTATGGACTATCAATACAAAGTGACCATTTAGAATGAGGCCCAGTTCAATGAGAGGAAGTCTTAACAGAACTGGGGGATGACAGACAGGAAGTGGGGGGGTGGAGATCTAATATATTTTTGTGCCAAACACTAAAGCATGATATTGTAATATATCTACACCCTATTCCCTACGTAGAACACTACTTTAGACCTGGTCAGAAGCACTGTAGTGCACTACGTAGGGAATAGGGAACCATTTGGAACAGAGACAGTAATTCCCCTGAACATCTTCCTCTTCCTCATCTGGTTTCTTGAACAGCCCTTCACTCCTCCCCTCTTCCTCCCCTCCTCCCTCTTCATTCTATTCTATCAGCCACACCACTAGCTCACTTCTACAAAATACATTTACAAGTTAAAGACACACCTTGGAATAAATAACAAAGGAAAACTATTACTAGATGAAGTTGAGTGTTTTTTATTATTTCCCATCACCATAAATCATATTTAATCACTGAACAGTAGCAGACCTAACTTCATCTGTTCCTGACTCTGGATAGTGGATTAAAAAGACCATCAATC
Organism: Oncorhynchus masou masou; assembly: GCF_036934945.1. Classification (NCBI taxonomy): domain Eukaryota; kingdom Metazoa; phylum Chordata; class Actinopteri; order Salmoniformes; family Salmonidae; genus Oncorhynchus; species Oncorhynchus masou. The sequence goes on from NW_027016399.1 coordinate 24,569, forward strand.
TCCAATGATATTAAAGTACTATTCTGAACATTACTGATATACTGAGTGGCAAGTCAAGATATCTGCTGGTTTTATTGTTTGGTCAACAGCACCACCTGCTGGACAGGTTTAATGTTGCTGGACTGAGCAGTATGGGAGGATGAAAGATGACACATTTAGGGCCGGTTTCCTGGACATCTACATTGAACATACTGTTTAGTCCAGGACTAGGATTCATCTGTGTCTGGGAAACCAGACCATATAGTTTAGTAGAAAGGAAGTGATACCAGCTTGTAGTGGGCTGACTAGTCCTGAATTGTCCTTTAGTTCCTGGACCATTTTCCATGCAGCTCCAGGTGACAGAGAACACATCAATTAGGACCGAGCCAACAAGCTGATCAATGATACTGAGGAGAATTACATAGAGACAGAGAACCAACTGAGAAAACATATCAATGGTTCTGAATGACAACCAATATACATCAACACCAGACATCATGATTCATGGAAATGTACAAGATTAAAACATTGCATTGAATTTTAATTAGTAACAAATCAGTTTACAGTTTAACCAGCTCAGCAGAACCATTATAATTATAGACACTAAACCCAGGATAGAGGGGCTGAGTGAATGTGGTCTGGACTCTGTGGAGGAGGGTCATTGTGTCAGAGACACTGTAGAAGGACAGAGTACCTGCCTTGTGATCCAGGTACACTCCTACTCTGGAGGACTGAGGGCCTGATACTTTAGTCTCAACATTATTGTGTCTGAAACAATAACCATCACTATCGTAATATAAACTCCAGGACTTGTTATTGTATCCAAATCTACCATCATTACCTCTCTCTGTTCTGCTGATGTCTTTATATGAGACTGCTGTAGCAACATCACCAGTCCTCTCCACCTCCCAGTAACAGCGTCCAGACAGACCCTCTCTACACAGAACCTGCCTGTAGTTGGTGAATCTGTCTGGATGGACAGGATATGGTTGGACTTGGTCTGTACGTGTCACCTTTCTGTTCCCTTCAGACAGAGAGAGGAGTGTGCCTGCTGTGTTTGGGTCCAGTGTGAGCTGACAGGAATCTGGGAGAAGAGCAGAGACCAACGAGGGGAGTCAGAACAATAAGTTAAGTCAGATACTGTATCTCCCCTGTCTTTGATTAGAGCACAGCAGAGATCAAATCAGAGAAATATGAGGAGTCAGATAGAGACCCAGTCTTTGATTAGATCTACTATTGCTATATATTTCTAGAGGGATTGTTAGGAGTGTCAGTAAAAAGAGACTGTTAGTTACTTCACAATAAAGAGACTCACATTGTAACAACTGTTCTCTGGTCTTGGGCTCTGGAGGCAGTACAACATCCACTATATTCACTACAGACACACAAACACATTGACAGAGAGAGGGAATGTTATCATCAGACCATATTCCACATGTATATGACTAGTAGGGAACTTTCAATGGTCTAAAGTTGATGTTCTTATTGTTTTCAACACACCTGTAGTGGAGATCTTGGTCCATTCTCCTTTAAGGAAGTCTTCTAGTTTCTCTCTCAGTTCAGACACAGTCTGACTCACATCTCAAAGTACTGAAGAGGACGGACAACGATGCTGGGTAAGTCTGAAGATACACTGATACTGGAGAGAGACTGATACCTCTGGAGAGAGAGAGAGAGAGACTGATACCTCTGGAGAGAGAGAGAGAGACTGATACCTCTGGAGAGAGAGAGACTGATACCTCTGGAGAGAGAGAGAGAGAGAGAGAGAGACTGATACCTCTGGAGAGAGAGAGACTGATACCTCTGGAGAGAGAGAGAGAGAGAGACTGATACCTCTGGAGAGAGAGAGAGAGAGAGAGAGACTGATACCTCTGGAGAGAGAGAGAGAGAGAGAGAGACTGATACCTCTGGAGAGAGAGACTGATACCTCTGGAGAGAGAGACTGATACCTCTGGAGAGAGAGACTGATACCTCTGGAGAGAGAGACTGATACCTCTGGAGAGAGAGACTGATACCTCTGGAGAGAGAGACTGATACCTCTGGAGAGAGAGACTGATACCTCTGGAGAGAGAGACTGATACCTCTGGAGAGAGAGACTGATACCTCTGGAGAGAGAGACTGATACCTCTGGAGAGAGAGACTGATACCTCTGGAGAGAGAGACTGATACCTCTGGAGAGAGAGACTGATACCTCTGGAGAGAGAGACTGATACCTCTGGAGAGAGAGACTGATACCTCTGGAGAGAGAGACTGATACCTCTGGAGAGAGAGAGACTGATACCTCTGAGAGAGAGACTGATACCTCTGGAGAGAGAGACTGATACCTCTGGAGAGAGAGACTGATACCTCTGGAGAGAGAGACTGATACCTCTGGAGAGAGAGACTGATACCTCTGGAGAGAGAGACTGATACCTCTGGAGAGAGAGACTGATACCTCTGGAGAGAGAGACTGATACCTCTGGAGAGAGAGACTGATACCTCTGGAGAGAGAGACTGATACCTCTGGAGAGAGAGAGACTGATACCTCTGGAGAGAGAGACTGATACCTCTGGAGAGAGAGAGAGCGAGAGAGAGAGAGAGACTGATACCTCTGGAGAGAGAGAGAGAGAGAGAGAGAGAGACTGATACCTCTGGAGAGAGAGAGAGACACTGATACCTCTGGAGAGAGAGAGAGAGAGAGAGAGACACTGATACCTCTGGAGAGAGAGAGAGAGAGAGCGAGACTGATACCTCTGGAGAGAGAGAGAGACACCGATACCTCTGGAGAGAGAGAGAGACACCGATACCTCTGGAGAGAGAGAGAGACACCGATACCTCTGGAGAGAGAGAGAGACACCGATACCTCTGGGAGAGAGAGACCGATACCTCTGGAGAGAGAGAGACCGATACCTCTGGAGAGAGAGAGAGACCGATACCTCTGGAGAGAGAGAGAGACCGATACCTCTGGAGAGAGAGAGAGACCGATACCTCTGGAGAGAGAGAGAGAGACCGATACCTCTGGAGAGAGAGAGAGACACCGATACCTCTGGAGAGAGAGAGAGACACCGATACCTCTGGAGAGAGAGAGAGACCGATACCTCTGGAGAGAGAGAGAGACCGATACCTCTGGAGAGAGAGAGAGACCGATACCTCTGGAGAGAGAGAGAGACCGATACCTCTGGAGAGAGAGAGAGAGACCGATACCTCTGGAGAGAGAGAGAGACCGATACCTCTGGAGAGAGAGAGAGAGACCGATACCTCTGGAGAGAGAGAGAGAGAGAGAGACTGATACCTCTGGAGAGAGAGAGAGAGAGACTGATACCTCTGGAGAGAGAGAGAGAGAGAGACTGATACCTCTGGAGAGAGAGAGAGAGAGAGACTGATACCTCTGGAGAGAGAGAGAGAGAGACTGATACCTCTGGAGAGAGAGAGAGAGAGACTGATACCTCTGGAGAGAGAGAGAGAGAGACTGATACCTCTGGAGAGAGAGAGAGAGAGACTGATACCTCTGGAGAGAGAGAGAGAGAGACTGATACCTCTGGAGAGAGAGAGAGAGAGACTGATACCTCTGGAGAGAGAGAGAGAGAGACTGATACCTCTGGAGAGAGAGAGAGAGAGAGACTGATACCTCTGGAGAGAGAGAGAGAGAGACTGATACCTCTGGAGAGAGAGAGAGAGAGAGACTGATACCTCTGGAGAGAGAGAGAGAGACTGATACCTCTGGAGAGAGAGAGAGAGACTGATACCTCTGGAGAGAGAGAGAGAGAGAGACTGATACCTCTGGAGAGAGAGAGAGAGAGAGACTGATACCTCTGGAGAGAGAGAGAGACTGATACCTCTGGAGAGAGAGAGAGACTGATACCTCTGGAGAGAGAGAGACTGATACCTCTGGAGAGAGAGAGAGACTGATACCTCTGGAGAGAGAGAGAGACTGATACCTCTGGAGAGAGAGAGAGACTGATACCTCTGAGAGAGAGAGAGACTGATACCTCTGGAGAGAGAGAGACTGATACCTCTGGAGAGAGAGAGAGACTGATACCTCTGGAGAGAGAGAGAGACTGATACCTCTGGGAGAGAGAGAGAGAGAGACTGATACCTCTGGAGAGAGAGAGAGAGAGACTGATACCTCTGGAGAGAGAGAGAGAGAGACTGATACCTCTGAGAGAGAGAGAGAGAGACTGATACCTCTGGGAGAGAGAGAGAGAGAGACTGATACCTCTGGAGAGAGAGAGAGAGAGACTGATACCTCTGGAGAGAGAGAGAGACTGATACCTCTGGAGAGAGAGAGAGAGACTGATACCTCTGGAGAGAGAGAGAGAGACTGATACCTCTGGGAGAGAGAGAGAGAGAGAGACTGATACCTCTGGAGAGGAGAGAGAGAGAGACTGATACCTCTGGAGAGAGAGAGAGAGAGAGACTGATACCTCTGGAGAGAGAGAGAGAGAGACTGATACCTCTGGAGAGAGAGAGAGAGAGACTGATACCTCTGGAGAGAGAGAGAGAGAGAGAGACTGATACCTCTGAGAGAGAGAGACTGATACCTCTGGAGAGAGAGAGAGAGACTGATACCTCTGGAGAGACTGATACCTCTGGAGAGAGAGAGAGACCTCTGGAGAGAGAGAGAGAGAGACCTCTGGAGAGAGAGAGAGACTGATACCTCTGGAGAGAGAGAGAGAGAGAGACTGATACCTCTGGAGAGAGAGAGAGAGAGACTGATACCTCTGGAGAGAGAGAGAGAGAGAGAGACCTCTGGAGAGAGAGAGAGAGAGAGAGACCTCTGGAGAGAGAGAGAGAGAGAGACCTCTGGAGAGAGAGAGAGACCTCTGGAGACCTCTGGAGAGAGAGAGAGAGAGAGACCTCTGGAGAGAGAGAGAGAGAGAGAGAGACCTCTGGAGAGAGAGAGAGAGAGACTGATACCTCTGGAGAGAGAGAGACTGATACCTCTGGAGAGAGAGAGACTGATACCTCTGGAGAGAGAGAGACTGATACCTCTGGAGAGAGAGAGACAGATACCTCTGGAGAGAGAGAGAGAGAGAGACTGATACCTCTGGAGAGAGAGAGAGAGAGACTGATACCTCTGGAGAGAGAGAGAGAGAGAGAGACTGATACCTCTGGAGAGAGAGAGAGAGACTGATACCTCTGGAGAGAGAGAGAGAGAGAGAGACTGATACCTCTGGAGAGAGAGAGAGAGACTGATACCTCTGGAGAGAGAGAGAGAGACTGATACCTCTGGAGAGAGAGAGAGAGAGAGACTGATACCTCTGGAGAGAGAGAGAGAGAGACTGATACCTCTGGAGAGAGAGAGAGAGAGACTGATACCTCTGGAGAGAGAGAGAGAGAGACTGATACCTCTGGAGAGAGAGAGAGAGAGACTGATACCTCTGGAGAGAGAGAGAGAGAGACTGATACCTCTGGAGAGAGAGAGACTGATACCTCTGGAGAGAGAGAGAGAGACTGATACCTCTGGAGAGAGAGAGAGAGAGACTGATACCTCTGGAGAGAGAGAGACTGATACCTCTGGAGAGAGAGAGACTGATACCTCTGAGAGAGAGAGACTGATACCTCTGAGAGAGAGAGAGAGAGAGACTGATACCTCTGGAGAGAGAGAGAGAGAGACTGATACCTCTGAGAGAGAGAGAGAGAGAGACTGATACCTCTGAGAGAGAGAGAGAGAGAGACTGATACCTCTGGAGAGAGAGAGAGAGACTGATACCTCTGAGAGAGAGAGAGAGAGACTGATACCTCTGGAGAGAGAGAGAGAGAGACTGATACCTCTGGAGAGAGAGAGAGAGAGAGACTGATACCTCTGGAGAGAGAGAGAGAGAGAGACTGATAGCTCTGGAGAGAGAGAGACTGATACCTCTGGAGAGAGAGAGAGAGACTGATACCTCTGGAGAGAGAGAGAGAGAGAGACTGATACCTCTGGAGAGAGAGAGAGAGAGAGAGAGAGAGAGAGAGAGACTGATACCTCTGGAGAGAGAGAGACTGATACCTCTGGAGAGAGAGAGAGAGAGACTGATACCTCTGGAGAGAGAGAGAGAGAGACTGATACCTCTGGAGAGAGAGAGACTGATACCTCTGGAGAGAGAGAGACTGATACCTCTGGAGAGAGAGAGACTGATACCTCTGGAGAGAGAGAGAGAGAGAGACTGATACCTCTGGAGAGAGAGAGAGAGAGACTGATACCTCTGGAGAGAGAGAGAGAGAGAGACTGATACCTCTGGAGAGAGAGAGACTGATACCTCTGGAGAGAGAGAGACTGATACCTCTGGAGAGAGAGAGAGAGAGAGACTGATACCTCTGGAGAGAGAGAGACTGATACCTCTGGAGAGAGAGAGAGAGACTGATACCTCTGGAGAGAGAGAGAGAGAGAGACTGATACCTCTGGAGAGAGAGAGAGAGAGAGACTGATACCTCTGGAGAGAGAGAGACTGATACCTCTGGAGAGAGAGAGAGAGAGAGACTGATACCTCTGGAGAGAGAGAGAGAGAGAGACTGATACCTCTGGAGAGAGAGAGACTGATACCTCTGGAGAGAGAGAGACTGATACCTCTGGAGAGAGAGAGACTGATACCTCTGGAGAGAGAGAGACTGATACCTCTGGAGAGAGAGAGACTGATACCTCTGGAGAGAGAGAGAGAGAGAGACTGATACCTCTGGAGAGAGAGAGAGAGAGACTGATACCTCTGGAGAGAGAGAGAGAGAGACTGATACCTCTGAGAGAGAGAGACTGATACCTCTGGAGAGAGAGAGAGAGAGACTGATACCTCTGGAGAGAGAGAGAGAGAGAGACTGATACCTCTGGAGAGAGAGAGACTGATACCTCTGGAGAGAGAGACTGATACCTCTGAGAGAGAGAGAGACTGATACCTCTGGAGAGAGAGAGAGAGAGACTGATACCTCTGGAGAGAGAGAGAGAGAGAGAGACTGATACCTCTGGAGAGAGAGAGAGAGAGAGAGACTGATACCTCTGGAGAGAGAGAGAGAGAGACTGATACCTCTGGAGAGAGAGAGACTGATACCTCTGGAGAGAGAGAGAGAGAGAGACTGATACCTCTGGAGAGAGAGAGAGAGAGACTGATACCTCTGGAGAGAGAGAGAGAGAGAGACTGATACCTCTGGAGAGAGAGAGAGAGAGAGACTGATACCTCTGGAGAGAGAGAGAGAGACTGATACCTCTGACTGATACCTCTGGAGAGAGAGAGAGAGACTGATACCTCTGGAGAGAGAGAGAGAGACTGATACCTCTGGAGAGAGAGAGAGAGACTGATACCTCTGGAGAGAGAGAGAGAGAGAGAGACTGATACCTCTGGAGAGAGAGAGAGAGAGAGAGAGACTGATACCTCTGGAGAGAGAGAGAGAGAGAGACTGATACCTCTGGAGAGAGAGAGAGAGAGAGAGAGAGACTGATACCTCTGGAGAGAGAGAGAGAGAGAGACTGATACCTCTGGAGAGAGAGAGAGAGAGAGAGACTGATACCTCTGGAGAGAGAGAGAGAGAGACTGATACCTCTGGAGAGAGAGAGAGAGAGACTGATACCTCTGGGGAGAGAGAGAGAGAGAGAGACTGATACCTCTGGAGAGAGAGAGAGAGAGAGAGACTGATACCTCTGGAGAGAGAGAGAGAGAGAGAGACTGATACCTCTGGAGAGAGAGAGACTGATACCTCTGGAGAGAGAGAGAGAGAGAGACTGATACCTCTGGAGAGAGAGAGAGAGACTGATACCTCTGGAGAGAGAGAGAGAGAGACTGATACCTCTGGAGAGAGACTGATACCTCTGGAGAGAGAGAGACTGATACCTCTGGAGAGAGAGAGACTGATACCTCTGAGAGAGAGAGAGAGACTGATACCTCTGGAGAGAGAGAGAGAGAGAGACTGATACCTCTGGAGAGAGAGAGAGAGAGAGACTGATACCTCTCGAGAGAGAGAGAGACTGATACCTCTGGAGAGAGAGAGACTGATACCTCTGGAGAG